>NW_028280809.1:5067500-5232500 GCF_059751285.1 Brachycentrus maculatus | reverse complement strand
CGTAACGTTGTAACATCGCTCGCGGCGAGCATCAGCGAGCATCCGAAACTATGGATGCAGCGCTCGGCTCGCTGTACTGACTATACGAATGCTCGCATCGTAACGTATTACGTTACGACGAAATGGCTCCGGTCAGTCACACCCTATTACTTCCCAAGAAAGAACATTTTCCATTCCTCGCCATAACACATCATTCTTCAGTAATTACTTCCCAAGAAAGAACATTTTCCATTCCTCGCCATAACACATCATTCTTCAGTAATTCCTTCTCTGTCCAAGCAGCCAGACTATGGAATGAATTACCTCTCATTGTAAAAAAATGCATCTTCTCTAATAACTTTTAAGAAACCATCTATCATTAGAATCCTAACTGTCCATCAAACCTCCTTCCCTAAACTCCCTTTTTCCTTTGCCCTCCTTATTATCATCTTTTGTAAAAAAAAAATATTTCAATTTGTAATTTATGTCTTTTTCAATGATCGAGTACTATCTACCTTTTATTGCAAACAGCTATATATGGTATCAAACGTTTTGAACAATATCACTAGTCTGTTTTTGGTCGATTGGAAGATACTGCTTTTTATCAATAAGCCCGCCATTGTACTTATTTCTTTTCTGTACATAAAGTTTATATAAATAAATATTATTTGAAACGGTCTGCCGTTGCTTCTGGCAGTTTCGTAATGAAGATTTGCTCATATGTACCTCGCTCTAATAACGGGAAATATTTACAACACGGCACGGTGTAGGTACCTACGCCCAGACGTGTTGTCAATACATACGTGTACATGAAAAAGTCTATGAAAGTATGATGTAAGTGTAATTACTCATGATAGGTAGGTACTGAACCAATTTGGAGAACCTACGGGCAAGAACAGTTGTTGATTTATAACGCTTTTATACATTCTCCTTCTACAACTACATGGTATTTTTAACCTTTTCAGGGTTACTTTTGTAAGGGTTATTAAAGATCCCTATTAAGCTAGAAACATTTGATGGTTGATGGTCCCAAGAGTGAACAATAAATCGGTAGTGTAATGGCAAAGGGGTATATCTGTCAAATTTTTCATTTTCTAAGCTTGTTCTACAAAATATCTAAAATAGTGTATTCCATAATTTGGCAAAAGGATAAAGCTGTAGTCGCAATACTTATTTAGTTTTATTGAGGTATGTACATATAAGAATAAATAAAACGAATGAGTTATTTAATTTCTATAGTTTATTTTTTCTCTCCTGTAAAATTTGGTCTAAGAAAGGTATCTTTGCCTTTACACTACCGAAATATAACACATCAATACACAGTTCCGAGCATTTTAATTTGTTGCTGGTTGCTAGTAAGAGGGTAAACAAAAATATGGATCAAAGGCAAAATAAAGGAATGGGTCAATGATAGTGAGTTAATATTGTTCATTTGTTTTTCCTTTTTTTGTGTGTTTGCTCGTATTGTGTTAAAATAGATATAAAAAAACAGTATTTACCATTAATGAATTCCACCGATAAGACACGCAAAGTGTCTTGGTGTCTTTACCAAAAAAATATTTATTAACTAACTAACTAACTAACTAACCATCACGCCGTTTCCCCGCAGGGGTAGGCAGAGAGAATCGAACGCCACACCACTCTCTTTGCAAACATTCTTTGCCTCTTCTACATTCATGCATCTCCTCATACATACCCGACGATTATTACGACTCCTGACCCGGCCGCTTTCAAGTATTTGACATACCTGATTGTGCCAAGTTTTCCTCGGTCGTCCTCTGCTTCTTTTTCCAACTACATTCGCCCCATAAATTTGTTTAAATTTATAATTGATTGTATTTATGTGCGTATATGTACACATATAATCAATAAATAAATTAAATTAAATAAATAAATTAAAAATAAAAGTAACCCGCGACATGTCGAATAAAGTAAATATTCATACAAGTATTAAGTTCAAATATGAAACTTAGTTATCGTTCTCCGAGGCAACAAAATATGTACTAAATTGATACTTGCGAGAAAATTTATGACACTGAAAATGTTGTAAAACGATTCTCATCAAAATTAACGCTTTTTTGCTGGATGATTTTGATACATCGTAAAGAATATTATGCAAATTATAAAAAAATGGAAAAACGCGTAGCGTACTATAAAATACTACACTGCCGTTGTTCTATGTATGCTGGTTTATGGTATCTTCCTACCAACACCAACAAACGGTCGGACATGGAATAATCTGGTTTGTGTAAAGATAATTTCAAATAAGCCCTTCGAATAAAACCTAGAATCATTTACATAATTTGGGTGTGTTTAAAGTCACAGAGGCTTTTAAAATTGAGTGGTTCCCTTGATTGAAAACTTGTAAAAAAAAAAGACTGAAAAAAGGCCTGAAGCTCAGACAGCTGGAATACGGAAAATCTCATTAAATTAGTGGTTTAGAGTACTCACGTCCTACGTCAGAGGGCGTTTTGGGTTGAAATTAATTTATCCGCAAAACTAAGTACAGTTTGCTCGTGCAATAGTAATTTGCCCACGATAGCTAGGCTACTGTGTGTAATTATTAACTAATTAGCCGGTATAATAGATTTTTTTGACTGCTTAATTACATTACGGTCTAGCCTAGCCTAACATAATAAAACACAGGTAATAATAAATCATGAGTATTATTAAATAAACGTAACGACCACTGCATGTGTGTGATAAGATTAGATTCCCACGGTAACTGTTATCTGAAGTCGAATCGAATAAAATACAAACCATTTTTATTAATAATTCAATCCTTCGGAAAAAAATATTTCGAAATAACGTTGATAACAACTTGATTATATCGATATACAAATATGGAAAACCGTTTATATATATTTATATATATGTATATATATATATATATATATATATATATATATATATATATATATATATATATATATATATATGTGTGTGTGTGTGTGTGTGTGTGTGTGTGTGTGTGTGTGTGTGTGTGTGTGCGTGTGCGTGTGCGTGTGCGTGTGTGTGTGTTTGTGTGTGTGTGTTCTTTTTTATTTGTGTAATATTGTTTAAAAAATATTACAATTTAATTTATCAACTAGACATTTCTACTTATAAAATATATTACACTAATTACGCTGTGCCTCTCAAAAAAGAATAACCTTTTGTGCTTGGAGAGGGACTTAATTAATGTTTATTGATTGTACTTCACTAAGGATATACTTAATAGTCTTTTTTCTTTGCATCGTTTTATGTGTTTTTTTCGCGTATAAAAGGCATTTAATTTTTAAAACAATTTAAGTTAATATCTCTTTTTTTTTATATCCGTAGGAAGATTATTAAAATATTAGATTCCCAAAGGTTATTAATTTTATTCTCAATATTTTTAAAGAGATCGGTACGTCTCGAAACCGGTAGACATAAAAATCTCGGTGAGTGATATATTAATATTTTTGTAAAAAAAATATTAATTTTGTTGGAATTGCTTGGTGATGCATTTTATTATTCTAAAATCTTTTTGATATCTCAAGGATGTACTTTAAGATTTTAATATAAAAGAGAAAAAATTCATCAATATTCGTGATATAATATTTCGAAATAATTAGTCTATCGCTTTTCTACTCCAAAATGCAACACCAAGCAATTTCAGCAAAACTTCAAATATTTGGCAATCAAACATTTCAATAAACTCCCTAAAGAAATAAAAAAAAAATTGATGATATAAAAATACTTAAGAAAAAAATTGAAGCTCTATACATTTAAATCTTGAAAAAATATACAAAAAAAACTATTATATATTTTACTATATAACATTAAACCACGAGTGTAAGTCCCTCTTCAAGCACAAGAGCACAGTCTCTTTTATGGAGAGGCACAGCGAATCGAAATATAAAAGTTATATATGTATAAATGATTCAAATGTATTATGCTATAAATAAAAATGTAAATATATTAAATGAATAATAAAAAATCGCATTCGCATACAACACAACATGTGCGCTCGGTCGCCTTATAAATTCGGTTATGTTGACACAGAAAACTAAGCGCAAACTAAAATCACAAGGGTGAATTATTATTATTAATAGCAAATGCAGTGGACACTTTGTTTCACCTTCTGGCAGAGCATATCCAATATTCATATGCCCGCGGGTTAAATGTATTGTAAATAAAATGCATAATAGAAAATTAATTGGTCGAAAGGGGGAGGAAATTTTGAGGGTGTTAGAGTACATATGCGCGCATATGTCATGTAACGGGTGTGGTTAGGATATGTCCAATAAGTGTGATGTATGCCCAAGTTCTCCCGTGGACATAATTCACCGACTGACGACAGAGGGGGAGATTCATGGCTGCATTCGCTTTAATTATTTTGATTGAAATCCATTTTTATACTAGATACCATTATTTAAATTAATCCGACAACCCATTCACATAAAACGCATTTTTATTCGTTATTTATTAATTCATACAATGTTTAGACACAACATTATTCAAATAGATATTTAAAAACTTTCGTTCAAATTTATCTTAATTTTTCATCTTAAACCCTTATCTGCACCCAATGGTGCATAGGGCACTGCACCGTATAATAAATTATATCAATCACATATGTAAACAATAAATAATAAATGTAAGTCCCTCTCCAAGCACAAGAGCTTAGTCTCTTTATTGGGGAGAGAAGCGTAACTAATTTTAAGATTGTCAAAGGTAGATATGTCTAGAAAATGAAATAAATTATTTAAAAACAACTAGGGTATTATTTTTTGCATGATTATCCTGACAAAGAGACGGGCAGGTTTCGAAAACGGTAGACATAAAAATCTCGGTGAGTGGTTGTTACGGACAGATCGCACACCCCGTGCGGCGGCCCTGAAAAGGAATTCCAGCCGCCTGGCGGCGGGCGAGACGGTCGCCCGTCGGAACGCGGCCCGAAGAAGGGCCTCTAGGAATTGTACCGATTTTACATGTATTTTAGGAATGTATTAGATATAAGTAAGGATGAGTAAATAAATATGTAGAATAAATAGATATTACGGATATTATATAGCATAAATATGACTTGTAATTGTTGAACTGTTGGAACGGCACCGGTACGGTATAAAAGTGTAGCCCGTCCGGTGCCCATTAGAGAGAGACAGAGATATGGCTGTCTCTCTCCCCCGGCCGCTGATTGGCTGTACTTTCCCACTGTCGGGCGGTACGCGATCACGGCCGGGTATATAGAGGGCGCATTTTGAGAGAATAAACTAGTTCTGGTGTGACTGTTGAAACCTGTGTTTCATTTCTCCGCTCCCGCTCCTTGGACTACTCGCCGCGCCGCCAGCCTGGACCGCTTCGCCTCATTATACCGATTCACGGACCAGTTTCGGAAAGCCCTTATCAGGGCTATTGAGGTTGACTTGTCGGTCCAGTGCCGCTCTTCCCGGCTCATACATCCATTCACCTCCGTCCGTATCCAGCTTACTCGGTAACTCGGTACGGCGGGGCCGTCTGGAACGTCACCCCTTACAACGGTGGCATAGTTGGGAGATTCCGAAGAAGGCCAGGCGTGTACATTTTTGAGAGTCATCGCACGTAACCCACGCCGGTTACATTTTGGTCCTTCGAGCCGGATCCTTCTACGCAGTCTCCAGCTACGATGCCTGCATCCCTGAGGTCGGGACGCAACGTCGCCATGGAGCCCGAAGAGCAGCGCCGTGAGGAGGGTCGGGACTCGGTCAGTTCAGTCCGAACTGATGCGAGTAGCGACTTGCGCCGCCAGATGGCGGAGCTAGCCGCTAGCAGCGAGAGGCAGTTCCAGCAACTCCGTGAGCTCCTGTCACAGTGGACAGCAGCTAACGTAAGCTCCCCAGGGGGGGAGGTTATCGCGGGTGGCGTCACAGTTTCGGCGCCCCGCACGGAAAGACTCATGGAGGAGTCACGACCGGGTGTCGAACAATCCACCCACCTACGAACGCGGCAGGACAACGCCGCCAATCAGCCCAGAACAGGATTCAGGACATCGGCCGCAGCTCTACCGGTTCCGGTGTTGGATCCGGAACCTACGCGATTCGCTGGGGAATCGCGGGACGAACTGACCGGCCACAGAGGAGAAGCGCCCGGGGGACATGGCCCGGCGCCTACTGGCAACGCGGAGCCGAGGTGTATGGAAACCTCTGGCTTGCGTTGGCGCGCACCGGACGAACGCGATCGCTACCCGGTACGCGAATGGGTCGACAGAGCTCGACCGGACGAACGGCACCGCAGAGATGACGGAAGAGGAATCTACGCGGAGCCCTCACCCCGAGGCGGGGACTACTTTCGATGGTCGGGGCAGCCGCCGGAGTTGCCTAAGTTCAGCGGAGACCCGAGGGAATGGCGCCGCTTCAACGCGGCATATCTCCAATCTACTGAGAGATGGGGGATAGGGGACGCTGACAACATCGGAAGATTGGCGCGCGCACTGGAAGGGCGTGCGCGTCACATGGTAGCAGGCCTGCTACTGTATCCGCGCAACGTGTCGGAAATATTGCGGACGCTGGAGGACGCCTTCGGCAGCCCGACACTCATCATCGCGCAGATACTGGAAGACGCCCGGAGGATGCCGAGTCTCGCCGACCACCCCGCGGATGAAGCAGTCGTGGATTTTGCGGTTTCGATACGCAACGTCATCACCACCGTGGACGGGATGGACGCTTGCTATCTCGACAACCCGCAGCTGCTAGCGGAGATGGTTGCCAAGATGCCGACGCAACTCCGGTGGGATTGGTTCCGCGATCGCCGCCGCGAAACGAGGAGCAGTATCTACGATCTCGCCGCTTGGCTTGACGAGATCACCGCCGGCATCACGCGCCACGGAGGTCTGTTCAGAATGGTGGCGAGGAACAGAGACAAGGAGCGCGCGGGTCAGCGCGACAAGTGCGCCGAGCCCGCCCGCCGCGAGAACGCTCGACGCGTCGAGCCGAGGTATCACGTGTTTGCGACGCGCGACACAACAAGTGATAAGGAATGCGTATTTTGTAAGGCCAACGGGCATAACATACGCCGATGCAAACGGTTCGAGAAGAAAACCGTGGATGACCGCTGGGACTTTGTGCGGTCGTCCAAACTGTGTTACCAGTGTTTGGAATCAGGGCACAAGGTGCCAAATTGTGAAGCGAGAAGTTGTGATGTATGCGGAAAACACCACAGTAGGATCCTGCACTCCTTCCGCACGGACAGTGTTGTGGAAGATGAAAGTGAGGACGCTGTGGACAGTGCGCAGGTGCTGTGGACAAATGACTGTGAGGTCCCGGTCACATTCAAAGTGCTGCCGGTTACTTTGAAGGGACCGCGGGGGACCGCAAAAGTGTTCGCCTTGTTGGACGAGGCTGCGTCTGTGACCCTCCTCGAGGAGGGTGTCGCCCGCGCGATAGGTGCTACGGGGATAGCAAGGAATCTGACGATCAAAGGCGCGTGTGGACGAGGCAACACATACAGGTCACAGCGTGTAACGGTGACTTTGGAAAATGAACAAAACGGGGAATTCGAGATCAGGGCGAGGACCATTAAGGACTTGGATCTTGTTCGTGAAGGTGGCGCGCTCGCGCAGACCGGAGGCGTTATCAAGCCGCAGTTGCTTATCGGCCTCGACAACGCGTCTCTAATGTTCCCGATCGACACCCCAGTGCTTCAAAGGGACGGTCAGCTGACTATAGTGACCGCACTGGGACCGGTCACGTACGGACGCCCCAAAGTGAAGGGGAATGACTCCGCGAGCGGAGTACTACAGGCGCAAATGTGCGCAATCGACTCCTTGGGAGTATTAAAGGAAAGAAGCCGCGCGGCGAATACGCGTGCAAGAACAGCGAAGGCTACCACGCAGCAACCGCCTAATCATGGGAAGGCGGGGTCGCTGCGGGCCCGAGACGATTTGCCGCCTGATGCGGTTCCGATGGGAAATCCGGTGCGACTCTCGGACAAGTCGCGGCCCGCGGAGCATCACTTCAAGCCCAGGCGATTCTAGCCTGGCATATGTAATGCGGTTCCGACGGGAAGTTCGGAGCTTAGGCGACTTAGGAAACTCAAGACAAGTCGCAGCCAGATGTCTCCGCCCGAATGGTCGCGGCCGGACGACTCTGGCAAGGATGCTGCCGGGTGATCACAAGGATGTGACGCGGAGCATCAACTGAAGCCCAGGCGACGCTTGCCTGGCACCTGCGGTTCCGATGAGAGTTCCGGAACTTAGGCGACTTAGGAAACTAAGATAAGTCGCAGCCAGACGTCTCCACCCGAACGATTGCGGCTGGACGACTCTGGTCGTACATGGATGCTGCCGGGTGATCACAGGATGTGACACGGAGCATCAACTCAAGCCCAGGCGACGCTTGCCTGGCAATTGACGCGGTTCCGATGCGGAATTTAGGCGACTTAGGAAACTTAAGACAAGTCGCAGCCAGATGTCTCCGCCCGAATGGTTGCGGCCGGATGACTCTGGCAAGGATGCTGCCGGGTGATCACAAGGATGTGACGCGGAGCATCAATTCAAGCCCAGGCGACGCTTGCCTGGCACTTGCGGTTCCGGTGAGGATTCCGGAACTTAGGCGACTTAGGAAACTAAGATAAGTCGCAGCCAGACGTCTCCACCCGAACGATTGCGGCTGGCAACTCTGGCCGAACAAGGATGCTGCCGGGTGATCACTATGCACGTGACGCGGAGCATCATTTCAAGCCCAAGCGACGCTTGCTTGGCACCTGCGGTTCCGGTGGGAATACCGGAGCTTAGGCGACTTAGGAAACTCAGGATAAGTCGCAGCCAGACGTCTCCACCCGAACGATTGCGGCTGGATGACTCTGGCAGTACAAGGATGCTGCCGGGTGATCACAAGGATGTGACGCGGAGCATCAATGAAGCCCAGGCGACGCCAGCCTGGCACATGCGGTTCCGGTGAGAATTCCGGAACTTAGGCGACTTAGGACAAGTCGTAGCCGGACGTCTCCGCCCGAACAAGGTTGCGGCCGGATGACTCTGGTAAGGATGCTGGGGAATCAAGGCGACTTCACGAAGGACGAGTCGCAGCCAAACGTCTCCGCCCGATTATGGATGTGGCCGGATGACTTTGGCCGTACAAGGATGCTGCCGGGTGATCACATGATGTGACGCGGAGCATCAACTCAAGCCCAGGCGATGCCAGCCTGGCAAATGTAATATGGAAACCAAGGCGACTTAGATGACAAGTCGCAGCCAGATGTCTCCGCCCGAGTATGGATGCGGCCGGATGACTCTGGAAGGATGACAAGGATGCTGATCACAAGGATGTGACGCGGAGCATCACCTCAAGCCCAGACTTCTCCAGTCTGGCGTTGTGACCCGGAAGGCGACTCCATCAGGGCGAGTCGCGGCCTGGTGTCTCTGGTGACGCGAGGATGCTGCCGAGAGACCACGCTGAACGGGCCACAATCATCACCATCGGCGTGATAAGGGAGAAGAACGTGCAATCAGTCCCAGGGAATTTTGGTGCAGGCCAGCTGCACGGGGGGAGTGTTACGGACAGATCGCACACCCCGTGCGGCGGCCCTGAAAAGGAATTCCAGCCGCCTGGCGGCGGGCGAGACGGTCGCCCGTCGGAACGCGGCCCGAAGAAGGGCCTCTAGGAATTGTACCGATTTTACATGTATTTTAGGAATGTATTAGATATAAGTAAGGATGAGTAAATAAATATGTAGAATAAATAGATATTACGGATATTATATAGCATAAATATGACTTGTAATTGTTGAACTGTTGGAACGGCACCGGTACGGTATAAAAGTGTAGCCCGTCCGGTGCCCATTAGAGAGAGACAGAGATATGGCTGTCTCTCTCCCCCGGCCGCTGATTGGCTGTACTTTCCCACTGTCGGGCGGTACGCGATCACGGCCGGGTATATAGAGGGCGCATTTTGAGAGAATAAACTAGTTCTGGTGTGACTGTTGAAACCTGTGTTTCATTTCTCCGCTCCCGCTCCTTGGACTACTCGCCGCGCCGCCAGCCTGGACCGCTTCGCCTCATTATACCGATTCACGGACCAGTTTCGGAAAGCCCTTATCAGGGCTATTGAGGTTGACTTGTCGGTCCAGTGCCGCTCTTCCCGGCTCATACATCCATTCACCTCCGTCCGTATCCAGCTTACTCGGTAACTCGGTACGGCGGGGCCGTCTGGAACGTCACCCCTTACAACGGTGGCATAGTTGGGAGATTCCGAAGAAGGCCAGGCGTGTACATTTTTGAGAGTCATCGCACGTAACCCACGCCGGTTACAGTGGTTATATACTAATATTAAGTTTAAATCAAACACAGATTTTTTGAGTCTACTAAGTTGTATTTGAGTAACAAAAACACATAATAATTAACGTTCATTCGCTTGAAAATGCCATAACTTGGCGAAACAACTGTCACAATATAATTTTTTATATGTTTTTGTTAATAAAATACAACTTAGTAGACTAAAAAAAAACGGTGTTTGATTTAAAATTAATACATAAATTAAAATGGAGTTCTACAAAGTAAACGCCAAATCAATAAATAAATATGCTAATATTATTAACACTTTCGTAAAAAATAAAAAAAAACTCTTGTAAAATTATTAAATACATGTTAAAAATATATTTTTGTAAAATATTATAAAAATCCGGTTAGACGAGTGGTTTCGGCACTTGAAGCGGCACAAACTATTGCGGTACAAAATTTAATATTATAGGTACTTCATATTCCAACTAAAAGATATATTGAGTTCAATCATGACAGGGGTTAAAATCTGGTCACAACGTTCCCTCCTAAATCTTACCCTAGGTCTACACCGACCATAAACAATAATAAATAAAAACTT
Source organism: Brachycentrus maculatus (assembly GCF_059751285.1). NCBI lineage: Eukaryota > Metazoa > Arthropoda > Insecta > Trichoptera > Brachycentridae > Brachycentrus > Brachycentrus maculatus. Next base: position 5,221,704 of record NW_028280809.1, on the reverse strand, counting down.
CAGAACCAGTTTTAAAGTGTTCTGGCATACATTACACAGGGATCATTGCATTCAAATGCTAAGTGCGCTTATCTCTTCCGGATTCCAATTCGAAACACCGAATTGGCCGCCATTAAATTTTTAATACAGCCTGGCGCAAAACTAATCACCCGTTCGGAAGATGTTATAATTTTTGCAAATGGCGTCCATCATATTAAAAATTTGTGAACTAGACAGCTGCAGTGTATAAACAATTTAGGGTGGCGCAAAATTAATCATCTAATTTTGTTTTTGAATAACTTTTTTACTAAATAAAAAAATAAAAAAATATTAAAGAAAACCTTTGTTTTTTCACCGCTTGAGATGATTTTTGTAACAACTGGTTTCGAAAGCTAAGCTTCCATCTTTAGGTCTAAAAGTATATGTTAAAATTTGGACCTGAAGATGGAAGCTTAGCTTCCGAAACTAGTTGTCACAAAAAATCTCAAGTGGTAAAAAAACAAGTGTGTTCTTGAATAGTATCATCATGTCTTACCACAAAGTAAATGCAGAAACAATAAATAAAAAAATAAGATAAAATCGATTGATGGAAACCTCTGTTTGGACCTTAACAATTGTTCCTGTTAAGTAGAAAATATGATATTCGTCAAGTGGCTGCCGCCAGTGTTGATAAACATTTGTGTCCGTTTTATCAATCCGTTTGTATGCTGCAGCCGTCTAGTTCACAAACGTCGAATATGATTGACGTGCGACGACATTTGCAAAAATTATAACATCTTCCGATGGGGTGATTGATTTTGCGCCAGCCTGTACCAGTCTGACATAACGCGCACAATAACATAACATTGACCATGCGTGAAAATTTAAGTGCTCTTAACAATATGCGGCAACGATACAACGCGAAAAAAGACTGCAATGAAAAAGTTATATAACATTTATATCGATTTATATCGTTGTTAGACATCGTCATGATTTAGAATTTTTATTTTTATCAAGACCGTGGTTAATTATTATTACGTCAATTTTCGTTCAAGATTTATTTTCAAAATTCGAGTCCTTACCGGTTATCAATTAATTAATATATTAAAGCGCAACATTCATTAAAAATAAAAATAAAAAAATAAAATATATATATATATATATATATATATATATATATATATATATATATATATATATATATATATATATATATATATATATATATATATATATATATATATGCATTTACATATATATATATATATATATATATATATATATATATATATATATATATATATATATATATATATATATATATATATATATATATATATACTACTACTACTACTACCATCACGCCGTTTCCCCGCAGCGGTAGGCAGAGATGATGGAACTCCACACTCTTCTGTCCTGACATACACTCCTCGCCTCCTTCACATCCATACATCTAGTCATACATGCCCTCCGATTACGCAGACTTTTGACACCGCCAGATTTTAGGTTCTGATTGATCTGATCGTGCCAAGTCTTTTTCGTATATATATATCCGCCTCTGTAGTGTTGTGGTCAGCTCGTTTGGAATACGTGCTGGAGGTCCCGGGTTCGATTACCAGAGGGGGGGGGGGGGGTAAAATAAGAATAAATGATTTATCACTCCAATATGTTTTTAATAAATTTAGTGCTTTATGTGCAGGTTTCATCACCTTGCCTTCATGTATTTAACGATCAAGAAAACATAACTTCTATACGATGCATTACCCTATGCGCCATTGGATGCAGTGTTATCTCGATCTTTACTCACAAATAAGGGAGGTGATTTATCCCGTACTTCAAGTACCAGTTCTAGGTAGTATAAAATTTAAAAAAAATACAAATTTTATCAAATAAGTACGATTTAATATCATTCTAATGGAATTCCAAACATGTTTTATTACATATATTTTAAAAGAAATATATTTGATTTTTTCAGTTATACTTTATTATTTCTGATGGATGATTCCAGTGTTTTTAATCCAATGATATTACGGTATTTTTGTGGGCATTGAAGCAGTATTATTACGAGCCCAGAACCCCACCAGCAGATGTTCAACTCGGCCGAAATCGCGTATCATCCTCGTTTCACAATAGACTTCGTTTCATGAAATTTATCACTTCGCCGAAATAGGCCTATTGACAGAGTGCTAGAAAGGGAAAAATAATGTTAATGGCGTAAAACGATCACTAAATGCCGAGTGTTAAAGTAAATAACCGACGCTGTGAATTCCCGAGAGTTCCTTGTAGGAGAGAATTATATCGAACGAGGCGATGCACGACTTTTGTTAGGGATCCATTCGACATTATCTGTGACGACACCGAATAAATTGACGACAATCCTCTCAGTTAGAATGGAGGTTTTATGTCGAGGACCGTTCCAAGCTCGGTTCGTTTATTGATTTAGTACGGACCGTACGATCGTGATATTTGATTAGATCATTTGATTGGAAAACAAGAAATGCGTTAGCAATATGATAAATTTGCCCGTATTTCGAAGAAATTATCGCCGCTTATCTTTTGTCGGACAGTGCACTAAGGTTTTACCAGTAATTTGAGTATGCTTGGCTACAATAGTTTAGAGAATAGAAGGAATGTGTATTTGATTACACATTTTTATCGATTGATGCGCGGTATGATTGATAATCCTGAAATTATCCGAAACGTTGGTCTGTATGTTCCCGATAGTTACCTACAGCGTCGGCATAGATTGTTTCACATTCCTATACACAGGACCAACCTGCCGATGGTTATGCCTGTAGGAAGAGCTACCGCTATGTTGAACAATATTTCATTGGATATATTGGAGTTTTCCGAAGCGGGATTCTTCTACACCTTTAGCGATAGCTCTTGCATATATTTTATTTTAATGTATATATTAATTGAAAGAAATAAATTGAATTACATTGAATTGAATTGAATAATAACACTGCTATAAATCAAAATACAATATCGATTTTGGGAGACATACTACGGCGATTTATTAAAACGATTAAGTGTTTGTAAAAGTGGTATTACACAAAGAGAACGATGAATGATAAAGGAGTGTTATCTTACCATACCACAATGGTAACAATGCTTTTAATATACAAAATAGGTTAAAACGAATTTATGGGGCATATTCTCGGTAATATAATATTATTATTACCGAGAAAACTTGATATGGTCAGGTATGCCAAATACTTGAAAGCGGCCGGGTCAGAAGTCAAAATAATCGGCGGGGATACATGAATGTGGAGTAGGCGAAGAATGTTTGCAAAGACATATATGTATGGCGTTCTATTCTCTGTGTCTGATGGTTAGTCAGTTAGTCAGATTTTGGAAGTACATGAATTTAAAAGATGCTAACCACACAAAGTAAATGCTTTAAATATGAATAATATTGAGAATATTAGAAGATGCGTTTCGTTGCTGTCCGGAAATATTGTCTATTATTTTACTATGGATAAAATATCAATCAAATAATATTTTTTTTAAATAATTAAAGACCAAGAACTCTCATATAGAATGTTGACATCCGTACAAGCTTCTTGTAACGCCATAAACATATCATGTTCGCGAAATTATTAAAGCAAACCGGCAGGGGACGGGAAAACCTATAAAACTCATATTGGCATTAAAACGTCTGTATTTGTGATATTGAATCCTTTTTTCCACTGACTGGTATGAGGGCAAAGGATACACATGTTTATTTAAAATCAATTTCAAAATTATAACAAGCATATTTTATGGGTTGGCACTTTACTATCAAGAATATAAATACATAATTATATTTTGTTTCTTGGTGCCTACTAAATTGTATTTTTATTGTAAAATCTCGCCGATAACATCTGTTCGAATGTCCGTCGTATCTACGTTTGCACAGTTTTACAGCAGTGTTTTTTTGTGCTAGCGGTAAATACCGTAAACTCCAGGTGAAATGTAAACTATAGACTCGGTGGCGATGTTTCCGAAATATTTTTAATGACATTAGGTATCGATACAAGTCGAAAAAAATATACGTGCACGCTTACATTTAAAAAATATATTTACCTACTTAAATTGTCAGCCTCCGTAGTGTAATGGTCAGCACACCCGTTTTGGAGGTCCCGGGTTCGATTCCCAGGGGGGTTCAAATAAATAAAAGTGATTTTTTCACTCTAATATTTATTCAATATTACCCTGGACTGGTACCTGAAGCGGAGGGCTGATCACCTTTCCTTCGTGTGATGACGATCAAGATAACACTGCGTTTATATTATGCAGTGCCCTATGCACCATTGGGGTGTGAATAAGGGTTTGAATGAAAAAAATAATTGTACGAAAATGTCAGTTACGGTAGTTAGGAGAGCGTCGATATGTGCTTACGGATATTATTAAGCTATCAACCATTGTGTTATTTAGGGTGAATGAGATTCAAAGTAACAAAAGGTTGTTGGATGTCTACATATTAAATCCGTAAAAGTTTCTCGGAAAGGCGAATTATTTTACGAACAAGCACATTACATGTTGATGGCTGTAATGTGAGGAAGATTATGTGGAAGTTGAGTAGAGCATGAAGCAGAGGCAGGAGATTATATCTCGGGAAGACAACGTGAGAGACTAAGTAATATGCAAAGTCTACAGACATTTTAATGACGTATCACGTGGGCTTTTCTAGGGCTGTTACCCCCAAATTACAAAAATTAGACCGAAAATTCCGGGAAGAGAAATTTCGAAGCCGTGTTAAATTACGAGAACGCGATTTCGAAATGGATTACGTACTATTAAGTGGTGATATGATCGCCTTAATTCAAGAGTCGAAAGATGGTCGTATTATTCGCTTATTTTCGAATCTGAATCTTATTTCATTTCCTAAAAAAAAACATAGATCTTTTCTAGGTATGTTTTTAAAAATCAATTACAACAATTGAATCCTAAAAATCAAACTATGTAAGTGAACATTTCATATATATTTATATTAAGAACTAAGTATAATCATTCGTCTTGTTTATAATAATATATATAAAAATTTTCAATTTCAATTTCAATATTGTTTACATTTTCAATTTATAAACTATATATTACTAGTTTATCAAATGTAAGTATTTTTATACATAACATATTTTCCAACCCTTATCCACACCCGATGGTGCATAGGGCACTGCACCGTTTCGACGCAGCGTTATCGTGATCGTTACTTACATGAAGGCAAGATGATCAATCCAGCGCTCCGGGTACCAGACCGAGGTAATATTGAATAGATATCACAGTTCATTATAATTAACAAAGATTTTTTTCCAATTTAATTTGACCAGTCTCAGTTGTGTCTCTGTCTGATGATGTCGGTAACGACGAAACCCGGTCGCTGGTCAAATAAAATTTATGTGAAAAAAATTATACCGTTGTTATTTTATCTGTAAAATGAAATTACACCAAAAAAAACAGTACAAAACTGAAATATTACAGCGAAAAATCATTAATCTTTATTTTATCCCCCCCTCCTGGGAATCGAACCGGGAGCCTTCAGCACGGTAACCAAACGCGCTAACCATTACATTTCGAAGGTGGATACAGCATAAACCAAACAAATTTTCTTAGGAATTAAAATAAAATTGTCTTTTTTGGCATTTTTTTGTATCTTGAAAATTTTAGACTCATAAACTCGTCCCAAGGAAAAATTCAGGTTGAATGAAATTAAATTGAAATGAAATTATCCCGAAGAATTTATTTAGTTTCATTCTATAAGAAACCTTTTTTATTAATCAAACCATACGCAGTCTACCTCTTCGGCCATAAATTTACAATTTTGCTGAGTGAAGTATATACCTGCCCATACAGCGCTCTGGTTCAATAACGGGGTAAGTAAAAAATATCTTTAAGTGCCCACAAAAGGAGCAGTCGAAGTTCATATTACCGGAGCGGGAAGGTATTCAGGCATGACGCACCGTTGCGAGCTGCTAGTACGATAGTATGGCGTGCCCATTGCCAATTTGTAGCGCACTATCGATAAGTAATAACACAACATCTTGCCCATCAGCAATATCTGGCCGAAACCCAGTAAAATAGAGAAAATCCCGTTGAATTTTTGTAAAACTACAAATCATGTGCACCTCGGTAAAATGTAACATATTTTTCAGCCATAACAGGAACATACACGAAGGTTGAAATTTCCAAACCGGTATCTTTTATAATAACCTGCTCTATAGTAAGTATCTTCTTCTTCTTCTTTTTGTAGATCCTAGGGATCTGTTTGTGCCTCCGCATATCGCTCTTGGGGTGTCGACTCCCAGCTGTCTTTCCATATTTTCGGAGGTCTGCCCGGGGGTCTGCGTCCTTCAGGGTTGCCTTGGAGGGCGATACGTGGAAGTCTGTCTTCTGACATTCTGTTTATATGTTCCTTCCAGTATCGCCTTCGTTGTCGTCCCCACCTCACGATATCCTCCGTCTTACATATGCTTCGAATGTCGGTATTTCTTACTCGGTCTCGCAATGTGTTTCCGGTTATGGATCGGAGAGTCTTCATTTTCGGAGGTTCGAAGTCGAGATTTTGTTCTGGAATTATCTGCTCTTGCCTCAATCCCATAAGTGGCTATTGGTCAATTGGCTTTTATTATTAGTAAGTATCTAATTTTATTTATTTTTCTTATTTATTTATGTATAAAACATATTTTAAATGGTTAGTGTGTTGAGCTACCATGCTGGAGGTCCTGGGTTCGATTCCCAGGGAGGGGTTGAAAATAAATACGAGTAATTTTATGGTATTTTATGGTTATTTTGGGTTGCTAAATACTTGAAAGTGGTCAGGTTAGGAGTCGAAATAATCGGTGGGTATGTATGTGGAGATGCATGAACGTGGAAGAGGCGAAGAATGTTTGAAAATACAGAGTGGTTAAGCGTTCTATTCTCTCTGCGTACCCCAGAGGGGAAGCGGCGTGATGGTTAGTTAGTTAATTCGTTAGTCATTTTACATTATAACATTTTTTTAATATTGCCTTAGACTGGTCCCTTGGTTCTAATGGTCGTATAGGAAATAATGCAAAGCTGAGATAAGCATTATCGACAAAATTTCCAAAAGTGTGTTGAAATGGTTTGGGCGTGTGAATCGAATAAGCGAATTAAGGGTAAAATAAATATATGATGCGTGAGTGGTTGGTAATAGAGCAGAGGAAGACCTAGGAAAACTCGACATGATCAAGTATTTCAAAAACTTGACAGTGTTTAGGTCAAGAGTCGAAATAATCGGCGGGTATGTATGAGATGTATGAATGTGGAAGGGGCGAAGATTGTTTGCAAAGACAAATTGGTGTGTGTCGTTCTATTCTCTCTGCCTACCCCTGCTGTGAAGTGGCGCGATGTTTTGTTAGTTTTTTTTGTAGACTGAATTCTTATCGAGGTGACAAAAGGACCCCTAAAAGTTAAATCGCAATGTTTCAGAATGACCAAACCGACAATCATTCTTCCTTAGCAAAGGAAATCATGAATATTGTAGCAATATTTCAGATTAAATGTTCCGAAAAAACATATTTTTAAGAATTTCTGACAAGCGTTTCCTCGTCACAGCACGCTCGGCCGGATTTTGAATCTAACTTATAAAATATGTGTAAGTATCGATCTAGGAGAACAAAATGGTCCAGAGAATTACAGAGGTCTCTGAAATACCATAAATAAATCGAGATATTCGTCACACGTGAATAGAAAATATTTTGATTAATGACGACAAAATAATCGGTGCAAGGTTTGACGTCATGCAATTAATTTTAATTATGAAACATGAAATTGAAATTCAAACATGAAATTCAATCAATATACTTTTTTTTTTATATCAACATAGATGAAGAAGAATATGGAAGTTTTGGTATTTACAGGACTTATGACCTATCAGACGCTGGTTAAGTGATCACTTTACACACGTGTAACATTCACCATTCTACCCATGATTGACAACCACACTACTGAAATATTTGTGAACTCCTTGATATATGATCAATCTCATGACACAGTAGATATGTGCTCACAACAGCCATCTATGTTAAATTGTGAAAGCTTTTATTTAGCAAAGACCCTTTTAAATATATGCAAGGTGTACTTAACCAGCCCAGGAAAGGTCATAACCGCTGTAAATACCCCGACTTACGTATTCTAATTCATCTATGTTGACATGTTGGATCACAAAAAAGTGTAAAAATAACTCCTCATTAGAGAAAATCCATATTTGTGAAGAAGTATTTGGACACACTAAAAATATTGAAAAATTCAATAAATACGTTTGTACGGAGATCTTTTGAACCTTATTCAACAGATTCTTTTGAACGAAGGAAATTCGGAATGCTCTAAAATTCCAAGCAATATAGCTACTTATACCGCTAAGGGCTAAAGTGTTTTATAAAAGACAAGCCAGTAAAAGTTATTTCCTCTCGCAGAAATGTTAACTATTTTGTAATAACAGAGCTGTAAAGGCAACCCCGTCTCTATTCGCCGAAAGAAAACAAGTGTTTTAAGTAATTCTAGAGAAACTCGGGAATGGAAATGGGTACATGTTCATAGGAAAGAATAGTTTGCTGTAAAACAATTCAGGTATATCTCTCTCGTGTTCCTTATCTCCTGGCACTAATTTAACTAACTTGCGAGTACCTAGTTATGTCAAAGGTTCTGTAGGGTGCCCTTTGCAAGTTCATTCTGATTCGTTACCTGAGAATTGGACTCACGTTATGCAAAATCCATCCAAAGTACAAATTTGCAAGCTGAGATTTTTTAATTAAAAAAATATACAATATCACTATGTTAGGCATGTTTTAATATGACCATAAAGAAGCATTGTTAACTGTTTTCAAAATTTAATTTTTTTGTCAGTACGGTCACAGTTCGGTATTTCATTAATTGAATGGTTTTAGCAAAATTGTTTTTTTTTCTTTCTAATTCAAAGTCGAACACATCCAAACCACATTGATATTTTTTGCGTGAAAAATGCTGAAAGCTGTCAACCCACATGGGTGTTTCTAACATATTTTTTTCATGGATTTTTTGTCGTGGGTTAGAAAAAGTTTCATTTATTGATTCGGCGGTCACTTTGTGATAATATCTATCCATTTTTAATTTAAGTTTTAATTGGTAAATACCACTATTTCTTAAAATCTATTATGACACGTGTTTCAATGCATTTATTGCGCATCATTTTCAAACACTGTATACGGTGTATAATCTAAGTCTTAGACATAAAAATATTCAGTAGAGAAAAGAAAAATCAATTAATGTAAAGGAATGAATGAATGAAGGATTTATTTATTAAGAACTGGAAAAAAACAGCAGTAAGTAGAGCACTCGAGGTTGCATACCCGTATATTTTCGAGTTTAGAAAATGTGTATGCATTACTGAGTAGTTTATTGCAGTGGTTTGGATGGTTTAAAATCAATATAGTTTTAGCTGCTAATATTCTCTTAGATTGACAACTCAAAAGCTTGGAGTCATTTAGAGTACTAAAAATATATTATATTGATATTTTGGGTCGGATGTCTTTAGCAGATTAAAATTTTGCAATTGATGAAGTAGCATGCATCAAAAAGTTAAATTTTGCAAATCGTGGGTCGGATGGTTTCCGCGTAACACGGTCCAATTGTCATTCGGCAAGATTCGACGGTCAAATTCTCATATCGATTGCGATCCCGACCGGCCGACTCAGCGCAGCGCGCCGCGGCAAGGTTACACCGCCGCAAATTACTCGCAGGAGCGAGGGGGTGAAATGGCAACTCGATAAGCGACGAAGCCCTAAAAAGGGCAAACGAATTTCGAGGAAACTGGAAACTTTAAAAGGCATCCCATATTCGGAATGGCGAATAGAATTATCAAATTTCAAGAGAAGGGGGTAACATTAATTAACAATCGAAGTAGCATTCGTTACGGCAAAAAAAACTTTGTCTTCGATTATACGCCGTGAATCATAAAACCGGGTCGACTAATTGGATAGGCTCAAAAGTTACCAGGGGAATATAAGTCAGAAGAGCGACCAACTAAAGCCTCTTCGCAATACTCTTTCATTAAACAATTTTCGATATGATTAAATACCGCGTTAATGAAGAAGCGAAATCATCAGCGGGTTCCTTTGAAAGTAAAGTATGATCGATACCTTCAAAGGAAACTCGGAAGACGAGATACTAAGCATAATAAATTGAGCGAAGAATTCGCTTATAACATTTTGAGTGTGTCCAAATACTTTTCACAAATCTGGATTATCTCCAATTATAGGAGTTATTTTTCAGGTCATGTTTTGAGATCTCAACATAGATAAAGAAGAACACGGAAGTCTGGGCATTTACAGGGTTTCCGACGGTCATATGCTGGTTTAATTGATCACTTTACACACGTGTGACATTCACTAATTCTACCTATGATTGACAACCACACTACTCAAATTCTTGGATCTTCTATATATATTTACGGTTCAATTTCGAAACATAGTGCTTGAATCACTAGAATATCACTAGAGACATCTGTTGGTAAGATGAAACATTTATTTAGTGAGATCTGTGACGAAGATCTGTGTAAGTCCCGTGAATTCCCAAATTTCTATATTCTTCTTCATCTATGTTGAGATGTCAAAAATAATAAGAATTCGCTTTACTCGAATATTTGAAAGCTGAAAAGAGTTGAATTTGTTTTAAAATGTAAATAGGATGTTTTGATTTAGCGGAGCAACATATCCGGTTACTTGGCGTGTTGATGAGTGAATAAATGAAACATAAATTACGGCCCCGGTAGAACCTAAAATCCAAGCGACAAGTTAACCCAGTGTTTTCCAACCTGGGGCGTGCGCCCTTGAGGGGCAATTCAACTGTCTTGAAAGGGCAATGCGCAAATCATCATATACATCGCTGTCGGAAAACGCATTTTCCAAATTAGTACCCCACATAAAAACCCTTTGCAGCTTACATCAAGACCAAAGATTGCACTTATTTTCTTTCTATAGTAATGTTATATAATATACTTATTATTATTATTTTATTGTTATTATCATTTTTTATAAACTTCCACTCGACTGCGAATGATTTTGGCTCTTATTTTATATAAATCATGCATTAAATCATATTATTTGTTTACGAAAATAATTAAAAATAGTAGAAGTGTATTGTGATTTTTAAATAAAACACTTGTTTTTTACTACTTTACTCTAATAATGGTCAAAACAAGTGTTATATTTATAGTTTATTGTAAAAAAAAAGTAAATATGACTAACCACACAGTAAATGCTTTAAATATTAATGTATTATATTTTTAATTTAATAATGTCTTACCACAAAGTGAATGCCTAACAATAAATGATATATATTATATATACTTAATTATGCGTTTTTTTAGAAGCGTTATTTTATTTTCTTCAGAATTTGTGTAAATAAAAATTAAAGGGCTTTGAGATTTTTGAATCGTTGAAGAGGGGCACGGTACAAATAAGGTTGAGAAACACTGAGTTAACCCTTGCCTCTCTCCATTCCATTCCTCCGGCAGACTAACAGCCTACAGATAACCCTATTCGCGGGATTCGCAAATAAATTATGAGTAAAATCTATTTTGTGACTTCAGTAATAAATTATGCCATGATTCGCAGAAGGCAAAGAAAGGTAAAAAAATGTTTCACACCCTTCCGCAAGGGATGACTGGGTTTTTGCCTTTGACGAAATTACTCGTACATGCGCGGCCAACGTTTTTATCGACCTAAAAGGGTACATCATTCCATTTGAAGCCGGTAAGTTATTTCAAAAGATTTGGTATATTTGATTTTCTTAAAAGGCTTCACACTCGTCCAATATTATATTTAAATACTCGTAATTTTTTTTTATTTTCCCGCGTGAGTCTTTTCGTGTAGTGGAATTGTTTATTTGATTAAATCAAGGAATATCCATATACTTATGTTCAATACTATTTCATACGTTTTTCCTTCAAGATGTAAGTCTCGTTATAGAAGATGATCAGAGCTATGATTCCATACAGAAGATATCACTTTAACTACATAGCGTAGAAAACTGTAGGTTTTTATATATTAAAAGCATTGTCGAATTTGTGGTATGGTAATATAACACACTCCTTATCATTCACTTTGTCTAATACCAACTAAAAACCGTCCTTCATTACAAAGTGTTTTTAAGTGGAATTACTTAAAGTGAAGGATGAATGATAGTCAGAGTTTATTTATTAATTTGGCGTTTAATTTGTAGAACTCTATTTTAATTTATACCTTAAATGTCAACACATTAAAATGAATATTGTGACAGTTAATAATGGTATTTTAAAATGAATGTTCTTTACAATGAAAAACAACTTTGTAGGCTCAAAAAACTTGTGTTTGATGTAACAATTAATACATAAAGATAAGGATAGTGTAATTTGTAGAACTCTATTTTAATTTATACCTTAAATGTCAACACATTAAAATGAATATTGTGACAGTTAATAATGGTATTTTAAAATGAATGTTTTTTACAATAAAATACAACTTTGTAGACTCAAAAAACTTGTGCTTGATGTAACAATTATTACATAAAGATAAGGCGAGTGTTAAAACTGTAACTTTACCAATGTTCGATGAAAAAAATATATAAATAAATAAAAATAACTTTCTGATATTACGTATAAAAATATTTTTTAAAAGACTAAATAAAAGTCCAGTACTAGAATTTAAGTAATCTACCCTAGGTAGTCAAAATATTAGCTTCAGTATGTTATCGATACCCTGGTAAATTAACAATAGTTAATATAAGGCATCGGCAGATAGTGGAAATATTCTTAGAATATAAACAAGTATAAAATTTATGTCTGAATTTGGTAGGTATAATATTTTTTAATGGCGTATTACGTAACGATAACGAAATGATAAATTACGGTCCTTAGAAGCGAAGGAACATTAGCGACTCGAATACAACAGTCAAAGATTAATACGACAATAATATTAATGGAATCATCAAACTCCATTCAAAACGTGAGACATTAAGACAGAAAAAGCACAATACATAAGCCATTAAAATGCCCGGACAAAGATGTCATTGAATTGACCACAGAATTAATATTATACATATTTAATATAATATATTTAGTTTTAAGAGAGTGATGAAGTATTAAGTTTTATTAAAAACACTTTTTGATATTGAATGGCAACCAGTTTTATGGAACCAACAATCAAACTAAAAAAAAGAATAAAAAAATAGTTTTGATTTTTGGCATAAGTGTTCCATAGGACCCTTGAAATGTACCCTTAAAAGTCCCGACCCCTCGGGACTGTGTCCCTGAATGTGTTTTTTTCCACAAAAAACAGTTAGTTATAAAATGCGAAAATCACCATTGAATTATCAACAAAATGGTATTTACCTTATTTCAATACGACGTATTGGGTATGAAATATAACCACTTACTGCATTGCTTACAATTATTTTTTAAATATCTTTTTCAATGAATTTATAGAAAAACTAAAGAAGGTGTGACGAATAAAGCTAGAAGTAACTTAACCTTCGAAATTGAGCCATATATAAATAAATATATATATATATATATATATATATATATATATATATATATATATATATATATATATATATATATATATATATATATATATATATATATATATATATATATATATATATATATATATATATATATATATATATATATATATATATATATATATATATATATATATATATATATATATATATATATATATATATATATATATATATATATATATATATATATATATATATATATATATATATATATATATATATATATATATATATATATATATATATATATATATATATATATATATATATATATATATATATATATATATATATATATATATATATATATATATATATATATATATATATATATATATATATATATATATATATATATATATATATATATATATATATATATACAGTATCTACTCAATGAATTAGGGCCACGCAGAATTTCGCGCAATTTCTCAATTCAAACAGGAATAACTCAGAGAAAACCTTGAATAAAACAACATTGAATTTTATTTACACAAGAACACTTTATTACGCTTAAATTATGCATATATTTTCATATAAATATAGTTAGTATTTATTATTTCCACCTTTGGCAGAAATAACTGCCTCAATTCTTTTTGGCATACTTAAAATGCACTGTTTTATCGTGTTTTTTATTTCTTCGTCTTCTGACCTAATTTTTTGAATTTTTTTTTTTAGACAGTCTACTGTCGGATTTGGGAATGAGTATACCTTATTTTTTAACATGCTCCATACGTTTTCTATAGGATTAAGGTCCGGAGAATTTCCAGGCCAGGGGAGCAAAGGCAGATTTTTGTTAGACAAAATTTTTATTATTGATTTAGCCCGGTGGCAAGGTGCCCCATCCTGCATGAAGGTGTATGGACCTTCTGTTGGGTCGAGTGTATGGTAGAAGGGCAATAAAATTCGTTCGAGGACCTGCTTATAGGAATTTTGGTTCATTGTTCCTTCCACGAAAAACAACGGCCCAGGTAAATTGTTAATAATACATGACCATATCATTGTTGCAGGGGGGTGTTTGATAACTTTAACCACACAGGCCTCATTGTAACGTTCCATTGGTGTTCTCCTGACGAATCGACGGCTCTCTGTCACGGCTTCTAACCGGCACTCATCACTAAAGATGACCTGAAAAATAATGAAAATTTAAGTTTAATTCAAATATATAAGTTTATTGACTAAAATGATATGTTGAAAATTCAATTTAAATAAATACCTTTTTCCAATCATCTACCGAGTAATTTCGATGTAGCCTGGCCCATTTTAATCGATCCGCTTTCATTCGTGGTGTCAATTTTGGTACTTTTACAGGGCGCCTGCATTTCAGATTTACTTCGTAAAGACGTCGCCTCAGTGTTGATACCGATATATTTATACCCTCTTCTTCCAATTTTATTTTTAATGTTTTTGCTGATGCACTTCGGTTTTCTAAGGCACTTTGAACGATTTTTTGATCAGTCCTCGGTGTTGTTTTTCTAATCTTACGACAGTTCTTTCGCTGATTGCTGTTGGCGGGTGACTGATTTTTTATTGATTTTGAAATTTTGTCCACTGTTTGACGAGAAACGTTTTCTTTTTTTGAAATTTCTCTATTAGATAGTATTCCTAATTTCAGTAGCACTATAACACTAGACTTTTTTTCCTCAGAAATGTCTTTACTTTTTCCCATTTTGTCCTTTTCAAAAAAAACACTTGTGTTTACAAAAAAAAATTATACTTTATGAACTAAAATTAAATATTAAGTTTTTTTCACAAGACACGATAACTATATAACCTCTCTGAACAAAACAACAATCAGAACTCAAGAAACTTCACTAATAAATGAGATAGGGCTTTTTTTTGAACTTTCAACTATCTGTCTACCTGTGCTAATTAGGGACCTTTCTCAGAAAAAGGGTTTAAAATTTTGTAAACGCTTAAATAATCCAGGTATATTTTACATATTATTGAAGGTAATATACATGATATTAGATGTCAATAAAAAACTTAAAGTATTTATGTAAAATAAATGTAATAATCCAAAAGATTTCAGAGTATTCAAAAAAATAATGGGTGGCCCTAATTCATTGAGTAGATACTGTATATATATATATATATATATATATATATATATATATATATATATATATATATATATATATATATATATATATATATATATATATATATATATATATATATATATATATATATATATATATATATATATATATATATATATATATATATATATATATATATATATATATATATATATATATATATAGTAGTTCCAAGTTGTAACATAATGATTCAAGCACATTGTTTCGAAATTGAACCACATATATATATAGAAGTTCCGAGAATTTGAGAAGTGTGGTTGTCAAACATGAGTAGAATTGGTGAATGTCACAAGTGTGTAAAGTGATCACCTAAACCAGTTATGACGGTCGTAAGCCCCGTAAATGCCCAGAATTCCATATTCTTCTCCATCTATGTTGAGATTTCAAAAAATACGATAAATAACTCCTATAATTGGAGATAATCCAGATTTGTGAATAAGTATTAAAGTATTATAAAATATTATAAGTATAATAATAAATAATAAAACCCTTATCCGCACCCCAATGGTGCATAGGGCACTGCGTCATATAAACGCAGTGTTATCTTGATCGTTTACACATGAAGGAAAGGTGATCAGCCCTCCGCTTCGGGTACCAGTCCAGGGTAATATTGAATAAATATTACAGTGAAAAAATCACTAATATTTATTTGACCCCCCTGGGGGTCGAACCCGGGACCTCCAGAACGGTAGCTGAGCGTGCTGACCATTACACTACGGAGGCGGACGATATATAAGTATAGGACACACTCAAAATGTTTAAAAACATAAAACGGTTTCGCGCGACCTCCCAGTTGAACTTGAGGAATTTCGGGTACAATTTATTACGACGCGAGTCAAACTTCTCATCTCGGATGAGGCGCGCCTTATCGGACCAATGCAACGACCGTTACAAATTCTTTACGTATATACATTTATTATAAAACATAAATAACACGGGATAAGAATGACTCAGACAACAATAATAATTTCTGAGATAACGCAGGAGGTCGATTCCTTGTATTTGGTATTCACATTATACAAACGTATCGAGTGATATGTAATTGTTCTGCTTTATCTCAGGCTCAGAGTGAAATATTGTGCCAATAATGAATAACAATGATTAATACAGAGAAGAATAACATTACATCGTACTGCGAACTCTTTCGGCAACAGAAGTGTTCCAGATATGTCCCATCCTTACTTTGTAAATATTATAAGTTAATATTTTGTAAATGTGTGTGGGTTTTATAAATGAAATAATGTTATTTTTTGACATCTCACCAAAGATGAAGATGAATATGGAAGTCTGGGCATTTACGGGGCTGTCATAGGCTGGTTTAAGTGATCACTTTACACACGTGTAACATTCACCAATTCTACACATTATTGACAACCACACTACTCAAATTCTAGGAAGTTCTATATATATATATGAACCAATTTAGAAACATTGTTCTTGAATCACTAGAACTTCACTAGAGACATCTATTGGTGAGATATAAAGAAGCTTTTTACTAAGCAGAAACTCTTATATTAGTATGTGAGATCCGAATCTTGGATTATGGTTAAATATTAGTATTTGGACACACTCAAAATGTTAGAAATAATGTTATTCAAATTCTGAGCCATTCTATTATGCAAAAAATTAAAAATATACTTTCTAATATAAAAATAATATTTATAGTGTTTAAAATATCTTCAAACGCCCATAGTTTTATCACCAGTGGCCTTGAAATCAGTAATATAATTAATAACATATTAATTTTAACATTTTGTCATCTCAACATAGATGAAGAAGAATATGTTGAGATAAGTATGGATATTTACAGAGCTCATGACCTGTCATAGGCTAATTAAGTAATACCTTTTTTCTACCCATGATTGACTAGCACACTACCTACTCAAATTTACTCGTAAATATATGTATATCACAAATCTCATGACGCTTTGCGTTTGAATTCACAATAAATACATATAAATACATATTCACCCAAAAATGTGAATATGTATTTATTTGAAGTTTTCAAGATTTATGGTTTGAGCATTTTTTAGATTGAGGGGGACACACATTACCAGCGGCACAACGTCGCAACACCAAATTCTGAGTCTTCGTCCGACACATCGCGGAGTTGCGATGCAGTTTACATTGCACAAATTTGGGAGTGAATTTTCACAAAACTACAAAAAATTTTTTTTTTACTTGCCCACATAATAACATAAGAAATGATATTATTTATTGACTCGGCATTAACTTGTTGAATGACATGTTGATTTTTTTTATAAAATTAAACACTTGTAATAAACCACTTAATGAGTTTTATTTTATTAAACACGACTAGTTTCGAAAACTAACAGATCAATTAAAAAATATTAAATGAAAAGAAATCACGCTAGTATAAAGTGACTATACGTCCCGTTTTTAGATGGCCTGAACAACATTATTGTATTCATATAAAAAATATAATCAATTTAAAATCTTTCAAAAATGATTTACAAAAACATTTAAGGCAAACTCCCGTTTGATTACCATTTAATATTTCTTATTTATATATACAAACCCTGTAAGCGAACTCCCTCTCTAAACACGAGCAATCTGCTCTCTTAGTGAGGTAGCACGTAAAAATAATAATAATAATAATAATAAAAATATGTAACTATGTTGATTATTATGATAAAATATGTAACTATGTTGATTGTAACTATGTTGATTATTTTTGCCACACAATGTATCTTTGATTAAAAAAAAATATAATAAAAAAAAAAATATTTATACTATTTATTTCTCTTATTTTCTTTATCAACATTCCTGTTCTTTTTATTAATACATAAAAATACTATGAAAATATACGTGTTTTCCTTAATATACATACTACTGTATTACGTAAACATTGGTAGATGTCCCGTTTTGAGGACAAAAATAAATGGCCACGTTACGCTAGTAGCAAGAGGGATACGAATGAAAGAATGGATATCATTACCCGATCGTACAAAGCAAGAAATCTCCACAGTTCTCATTAATGCAACTCTCGTTAAATTTAGTTCTTGTGGTTTGGAGAGACCCTAATGCCATTCGACATCAATCACACAACAGTGGAACTGTCGATAGCGAAGTGTCGCTCACTTAGCCCGGCCGGACAGCGACAAATCTCATCTCGGACAAAAGACACACAATGGTCATAATTGATGACCGTGACATTTTCGTGGCTTGGTCATTAAACGTGGGGGTTCGTTAGGAGGAACGCCAGTCCAGCTCTGCGGCCAGTAGACGAAAGGTCCCCGAATACAAATCGGTGGACACTTGATCCAGTGTTGCCAAGTTGCCATATATATAGATTTATCAGTTTCGATACAGATTTTTGGAATCGAACAAAGTCTACGATAAAACAGAAGAATGATACAAATAGATATATATATATATATATATATATATATATATATATATATATATATATATATATATATATATATATATATATATGATTAACATTTGATAAAATGGCAAATAGGTACCTAAGTAGGTATAGATTAAGTTATAAGTATAGATTAAGTTATCAAAACCATAACACGTAACCATTTAGGTAGGTACTGAAACGATGGAGGGACTGTTACTAGCAAAAAACTAATTAACAATGAATTACAAATTAAAAATAGTAAAGGAATTGATTAAAATATGTATAAAAAGTAATAAATATATTTTATATGAGTACGAGTACTGTTTTATTTTCTCAAAAAGGTTAGTTTTCAATAATCTACCATAATTTATTGATTCTTAGTTATTTTTTACAGATTTCATACAGATTTTGGGTTATGGATCCTATACAGATTTAGTACAGATCTCTAGACTGTGCGATTCAGATTTTTTGGTTTAGCATATGGCAACACTGACTTGATCAATGCTGCCTGCAGTATGTCGGATAATATCGTCTTGAGCAGTGTGGACTGAGTCTACTATGTCGATTGGCCGCCTCGGTCACACGAATTAGTACGAGAGTAATAATAAAAACGTGAAATCTTCCTCATACTCGTAAATGGACGATGCATCATAAAGGAATCCGTCGTGTGACACGACCACGTAGGATGTGGTTGCACAATAAAATTAATCGAATAGATAACCATGTTGATTTTATCCTACTAATTAAGTACTAAATTAATACTGAATACTTCAACATCTAATTATAGATACTAGGAAAATAACTTTAAAAAAACAGCTGAATTATCTAGTCATGATTCAACACGCGATATCAAAAAATGTTTCATAAAATTGATAAACAAGCCATAGTCTTACAAATATAACAGTATCAACACAATACTTGACATACATATTTTATATATATATATATATATATATATATATATATATATATATATATATATATATATATATATATATATATATATATATATATATATATATATATATATATATTTATATATATTGTATATATATATATATATATATATTGTATATATATATATATATATATATATATATATATACATATATATATATATATATATATATATATATATATATATATATACATATATATATATATATTTATATATATATATATATATATACATATATATATATATATTTATATATATATATATATATATATATATATATATATATATATATATATATATATATATATATATATATATATATATTTGTGTGTGTGTGTGTGTAAATTGTCCATTTTCATACATCAAACACAAGTGGAGATATTCATTATTATTACTTAATGGTTTATCATTATTACTTATTAATATTTTGAAATATACGGGGAAAAACTAGTGAAAAACCGTTGAAATTCTTAATAATAAGTCCTATAATCCTTAATAATTATTTGTTACCAATCACAAGTCTTTTTAAATAATTTACAAAATACATAAAATGGGGTACATTATGGGGTATACTAATTTTCTAAGTGAAATTATTTTAGAATTTATACCATAATGTTAATCTTTACTCTACGTATGGGTTAATCGCTAAAAACTATATTTAGTAATTTTCTCTTCTCCAAATAATTTTCATAGTATCACAATAAATGAATTATGGATCAAAATCTATTATTTGAAAGAAAAGAAAAATTGATAAAAGTATATATAATGGTAATTTTTCATTCTGACGTATATATGTGTATGAATTAAAGATGAATAAAATGACTCGTAATAAAAATAGAGAACAAATCGTTATTCAGTCGTAGTAAGATATTCAGCACGATCTAATCACAATGCATTGACCTTTCTCCGACCGGGCCCAGTACTGGACTAACAGTTCTTGTAGGTCTAATATAATTAATAAGTTCTCTATCGTCTGGACCTCCATCATTGAAAACAATACAAAATTGAGTTACAACATTCTGAGTGTGTTCAAATATTTCGTAGTCATACAGGAGAACGTGACCAAGTGCATTTTTTACAAAAACGTGATTATTGACTATTTGATATCTTACTAGCTTCATATTACCCTGAAAAAATAACTTGGAAGTATGTATAATATATTGACTTGTTAAAAATGACTAACTGCATTGATGTTTATTTTCTTGCCAGGCAAAAGTGACTTAAATGGCCCTCCTGAACATTTTACGTTTTGTTAGTTGGTCACTTTCTCCTGTACGACTACGATTTGTTCACAGATCTGGATTATCTCCTATCATAGGAGTTATTTTGTATGTTATTTTTTTAACATCTCAACATAGATGAAGAAGAATATGGATGTCTTGGCATAAGTTTGCCAAAATGCTGTAAATAAATTAACTAGTCAAATTATAAGCTTAAATAATAAAAAGAAAGGGATGTATTCTGGCGTTTCTCATGTAAGGATGTGATTATAATCCAGTATACGGACCTTACATACCAATAAAAGAGTTTCTACTCATTAAAAAAGCTCTCACCAATAGATGTCTCTAGTGAAAATTCTAGTGATTCTAGTAAAATGTTTCGAAATTGGATCATATATATATAACTTCCAAGAATATGAGGAGTTTGGTTGTCAATCATGGATCGAATTGGCGAATGTTACACGTGTATAAAGTGATCACTTAAACCAATATATGGCGGTCGCAAGCCCCGTAAATGCCCAGACTATGTTGAGATGTCAAAAAAACTATAAAATCTCCATTGTATGGACCTCCATCATTGTAAACAATACATTATCGAGTAATCAAAAACTGTTTAAACGGAAAGATATAAAAATAATGGGACGAAATGTAGCAGAAAGATAACAAGACAAATGAAAACAAATAAAAGGAATACAAAAGGAATTGAAGGATGTTTGGAAAGTTACGGGATATTTTATTCTGGGTCCTAGACCTTTGTATTTCATAGGTAGCTTGTAGGGAAGGTATGCGCCCTTCAACTCGAAAAGATTGGCTCATTTCCCACCGTTTCAATTTCAGCGAAAAACCTATTTCTTGAAGATCGTCCGGATTGTATGCTTTCAATTTCGCGAATAAAAAATCTATAACATAGACAACTTTTCTCATTTTCAGAAAAAAATAATAGAATCATACATTCTTTCGTTACATGTAGAAAACGCCGATTCTCGCCACCGGGAAGCAACTCATAATAATAATAATTTTGGATGATTTATATAGCGCCATTTTCGTAAAATACTACCTCGAGGGCGCTAATACAGATATTTTTTTATTTTTTATTTATTTAATATAGTTACATTTTTAAGTACAACATAATACAATTTCTAAACATTTATACATATAGCCAACTTATAGTTTTAGATTCGCTGTGCCTCTCCAAAATAGACACTGAGCTCTTGTGCTTGGAGAGGGACTTACACTCAAGGTTTAATGTTTTATATAATTAATGGTATAATAGTATTTTTTTTTCAAGATTTATATGTAATGGGCATTAATTATTTTCTTAAGAATTTTTATATCTTTATATTTTATATTTTTTTATTATTTCCTTATTTATATTTTATTTCTTTAGGGAGTTTATGGATATATTTAATTCCCAAATATTTGAAATTTTGTTGAAATTGTTTAGTATTATATATGGATTATAATATGAAAATGATAATGACATATAAAAAAAATATGAATGAAAAACGTCGTCAATCGGCTGAGTTTGGTGTTAATTTCCTCAAAATAACCTGATTTATTTATTTTTGACATATTACATACGTAAGGAATATACTCGTTTATAATATTCCCAACGAGTCATTTCCATTTTTCATTTTGGGACATGGGATTAACGTTAACAAGACTGAAAACAAATAAGAATATTAAAAATAGAAGAAATAAAATAAATAGTTGAAATTTAACTTTGTTTTAAAATCACTATTTTTATAGTGATATTAAAGCAAAGTTATGTTTTAATTATAAAATGGAAAATCAAAAGTTATTGCCTCAAATATAAATTTTAAATAATGAACGCTAACATAGAGCAAAATATAAAATATGATACTATAACCGGGTATAGTTAATAGGCATATAAAAAAAGTAAGGTAAGAAGCATATACTTATAAGGAAACAACAACTTAGTCAATATAAAATAAACAACTCAATGAAATGTTATTTGTAAAACCATACATCAAAGTCATCGTGTGTAACGTTATTTTTTTAAACGTCCTTAGTCCTTCTTTTGTTGTATTGATAATACGGCTATACAATTTATACCAAAAGACTTGATAGACAAGCTACAAAACGTATTTTGTGTACGTAAATAAATGATACACAACAAACCATTCGTTATCGACTACATATTATTATTATTATTATTATTATTGTTATTTACACTCTTCAGATTTTCGTATCAAAACTATGAAAGTTTTCCATCAAAAACTTTTGATTTATCAACACTACTAAAACCTAAGGAACATGTGGATATATATATATATATATATATATATATATATATATATATATATATATATATATATATATATATATATATATATATATATATATATATATATATATATATATATATATATATATATATATATATATATATATATATATATATATATATATATATATATATATATATATATATATATATATATATATATATATATATATATATATATATATATATATATATATATATATATATATATATATATATATATATATATATATATATATATATATATATATATATATATATATATATATATATATATATATATATATATATATATATATATATATATATATATATATATATATATATATATATATATATATATATATATATATATATATATATATATATATATATATATATATATATATATATATATATATATATATATATATATATATATATATATATATATATATATATATATATATATATATATATATATATATATATATATATATATATATATATATATATATATATATATATATATATATATATATATATATATATATATATATATATATATATATATATATATATATATATATATATATATATATATATATATATATATATATATATATATATATATATATATATATATATATATATATATATATATATATATATATATATATATATATATATATATATATATATATATATATATATATATATATATATATATATATATATATATATATATATATATATATATATATATATATATCAAAAACTGATTTTTAGAGTCAAATTAGTTATATGCCATAACAAGGCGAAACAATTGACACACATTGTATTAATACATTCTCAAAATCAGTGTTTGATATTAATATTTAATCTATAATTTACAATGGAGCTGTAAAAATAAAACGCCAAATTTATAAATGAACATATTAAACATACTTATACTGATAAAAATAACTTCGATAAACTTATTTCAATATTTTTTTGTCCATTTTTCGCCTTTCGAGAGTTCGGCCTCAAACAGTCCGGAATGTTGTCTGTTATCTGAATAACAATAATTGAAAGTAAAATTTTATTGCATTGATTAATAATAATTTATTTTGCACGAAGATGCTGAAATTTTAAACCAGCATGAAACCGATGGATATCGTGTTCCATACTCAGCTGCAGATCTCGAAATCTCGCCGCATGATTGTATTATAGTAAAAGGAAAAAGTTTATGTTTCTTTGTTTTATGTTTCTTTGTTTCTTCGTCACACGGCTTCATGCTCAGCCCTCGTTGATCTTCGATCGTGTTGTTTTTGTATGATTTGAGAATAAAAACGTATACCAACATTGTTTTTAAAATTTCGATTATGTTGTCAGTAAATGATTAAAGGTTTTGTGGAAGTTGAACGACCCTCAACTCATTTTAGTATATTTTATGGATACCAGGATAACAGACCACGCCAGGTCGTGACCGGAGACTCGATCGTGACTGAATCCAGCTTATCTCTGGAGACACTCCAAACAGACATTTAAAGCCGACGTTTGATTTCACTCAACCCGTAAAATGTGTCAAATCACATCATAATCTACTATTACGGAACCGAGTCAATTAGCATAAAGGAGCTGCCTCCAATATCCTAATGGAGAACACTTATAAGAAAGATAGAGGTTGTAAATCAAACTGATAATAACATTTGGTACTTTCCTTACTCAGCACACAAAAGTTTGTTTTTTAAAAAGCATCAGCTACCGTAGATAAAATTCTGTTCAAGAATATTATACAACTTTATAATTCAATATATGTACGAGAACTTATTCTAATTTTTTGTTGTATTTTATGCGTCCGCCTCCGTAGTGTAATGGTCAGCTCGCTCGGCTACCGTTCTGGCTTCATGTGTAAACGATCAAGATAAAACTGCGTTTATATAACGCAGTGCCCTATGCACCATTGGGGTGTGGATAAGGGTTTTATTATTTTTATTATTTTATGCATTACATTTTCCTCTATTGTTTAAATTTAATGAAAAATACATAAATTATATATAATATTAATAATTATATATAAAAATACATATATTAATAATAAAATTGGGTGTATTTATTTAAATACTTAAATATATGGAATTTGAGTCTACCGGAATAATATTGTATTCAAAATAGTATTTAAGAAATATAAGGTAACAAATAAGACGGTGAATATTTTAGGATATATGTGGATATATCCATTTCTGAAGATGACAAGGTTCTTGTCGAAACCGGTTGGAGGGAAACACCAAAAATACCAAAAAATTGTTAAAAAGCAAAGTTTTAGTTTTATTTTATAATGCTTATATTTCTTTAATCCTCAGTCACATTGCATACAAAAAACATATAGGTATACCATACATACCTAATATTCCCGATGAGTTATAGTATAATACTAATTTTTTGACAGACATATACGTACATTGGTACCTAAAAACATAACTAGTAATAAAAATTATAACAAAATTAAAGAAAAAAATTCATTAATTGATTCGGCGGCCAATTTGTGGTAACATCTATCCATTTTAATGTCTTGCTTAGATTAGTTTTACGTTAGATTTTACGAAATAGTGGTATTTACTAAGTAAAACTTAAATTAAAAGTGAAAAATAAAAGATAAAATGCAAAGGCCGATTAAAGCACAGTTAATACTAGTTTTATACGAGCAAGTATTCTTATAATTTTGTAAAACCGTCATGCTTTTACGATTTGTATTTTTTCGGCTGGGGTACACAGAGACCTTCAGAATACTTCAAATGGAATACGCTTTTATGTTTCCAAGAAGTGCCGGGAGTTTGGAAAAGTCGAGAAAGTTCCAAGAGCCTTCGTGTGGGTCTCGGATAGGCAACTTTTGGAGAATATGATTTCCAGTCTCGACTCGAGGACAGAATGTGCAATTCGTGACGAGCGCTGGATGTAATAATAGACACCGAAGGGAAAATCGATACGTAATCTGAATACTTTGTTCCATATACTGGTACCGCCGCCCACTAGCGACTAGCGAGTGACTACTGGAGTCGTACAGACGATTACACAAAAGGGATTTCAAAAGAACTTTTTAAAAAGAACATAAAGACTCATTATCAGAACGAGATACCCGCTTCAATGTTACTTATATGCAAAAGAAAACAAAGAAAAATATGTACGTAGAATTACGCAGAATATTCGTTAATTAACGTTTTTGGGATAGTTTTATAATATTTAAAAAAAACATACACTCGTATTATAGTTCAATATATCAGGATGATATCACATCAGGTTCATAATTGACAGTACCTACAGTAATTGTTGCTCTCCTATTTCATATTATTCATGTCCGCCTCCTTGGTGTAATGGTTAGCTTGTTGAGCAGCCGTGCTCGAGGTCCCGGGTTTCATTCCCAGGGGGGGTGAAAATAAATATTAGTTATTTAACACTCTAATTATTTAACTCTTTAATATTACCCTGGACCGGTCACTGAAGCGCAGGAGTGATCACCTTGCCAACACTGCGTCAATACGATGCAGTGCCTTACGCACCATTGGGTGCTTATAAGGGTTAGAAGAATTAATATTACAGTATCATATTCGTCTTGCTCAGTAAGATTATTTATCAAATATAAAAAACCAATATTTTTCACGGGACATCGGATTTCCGGGGTTCTACTGTAATATATTCGCCCGAGTAACGCATTATATAAAATTATTATACGTAACCTAATTTCGATAAGAAAATATTGAAAAGTTACTATTTGTTCAAAAAGAAAAATTTGTGTTTTTATTATTTACAAAAATACTTCAATTTCATACTATTTCTGTGAGCCTTAGCAGCTCATTATTAGAAAAAGGTATCAAATTGTGGTAAAGTGGATTCGAACCGAGAAACTCTGACTTAAGAGTCCTCGACACTTCTAACGGGACCACAACCCGACATGATTATATATATCTTACCTATATTTATTTAGAAAATATTGAAAAATTAGTTGTTTTTTTAAAGAGAAATATTTGTTTTTATTATTCACAAAAATACTTCAACTTTATACTATTTCTGTGAGCCTAATCGGCTCATATTAGAAATAGGTGTGATAGAGTGGGTTCGAACCGAGAAACTCTGACTTAAGAGTCTGCGACACTAACCACGGGACCACAACCCGACATAGTTAATAAGTCGATACATAAGTTAGTACGTAAAAATATACAGTTCTTTACCTGTATTGCTACTCAAGTACTGTAATATTAGATTGAAATGTAAAAGACGCATACAACGTAACTACTGTAGTGTAAAGTACTTTGTATGTACCTACTGTATTACAAATTTCTCGGCTAATCCGAACTTCTAGAAATCCGAACGGGCAACAGCCCCAATAAGTTCGCATTTCTGGGATAAATTGCATTATGCACAAGAGAGTATCAAATTATGCACCAATTTTCATGGATCTTCTTTTAAGGTTTCATAGCGAGATACATTATCCGCGAATACAATATACGAGTAATATAAGCTTGGGAACTTTGCATGTGAATATTATGATAATAATATAGTTTCTAGCTAGAGTGGATAAGTACGTAAGTGATTACTTTCTGCGAATAATGGCACTCGAATGCAAGTTATAATTATATTTAGTTCATTAAGGTGTCACATAACACATCGCCAGCTTGGATGTCGCGAACATGTAACACATAGTGTTACAGCACAAGTGTGTTTTTAAGTTAAAACAATTTTTTTTTGGGGAATCAAACAGCATAACACAAAAAATATGCAAACTATTAAAACATGATTCTATAATAACTTGTTAAAAATGTAATGTAGATAACTTCAACTTAACATTGGAAGAAAGAAAATACTTTTAATGTAAAACCGGTTTCAAAATTCCAAAGTCGTTTTATGTAAAAATTTAAAGACATTGGATAATTCTAAGATATTTAAAACAAATAAAAAAAACTTTATGATTTTGAATAAGCATCTAGATTTTTTAGATTTTAACCTCCCCGGGCGGCATAAATATTGGAGGATAAAAAAGGTAGCTATGACAGTCGGTCAGGAGAGCGACTGCATGTAATCCGACGGACCATTCGAGTAACATCGTCTCAAGTCGTGATTCAGCGCCGCCATTTCGTGACCGTACAATAAAGAATGTACGTATAATGACGACTCGCATGACGTCACCATCTCTGAGGTCAGTTTATTGTTAACGCTGCAGCTGCAATATAGAACTATAACTTCATTTACAACTATTGTACCACGCTAAGAAATTGGAAAATATGCTGCAATAGGGTATTATCACTCGGGAGGAATATCTAACTCAACATACTCAATTTATAAAGGATTGTGATATTATAACAGCCGGTATAATCAATCTACCTCTGAAATTCTAGGTGTTTTGCGATATCGCTCACCCCTTTCAACAACGTCATATATCAAAAATCGTCAATTTTCAGTTGTGCATGTTTTCGGAATGCCCAGAAAATCTACTATATTCCAGCGAAAGAAGCATATTTTTAACTTAATATTTACCTGCTACAGGGCAGAAAGTGTTGTTTTTGCATTTTTAAGAAAATGTATTGTTAAGTTATTTTTTTAAATATACTAAATATTTTTTAAATGGAGAAAAAACCTTTAGGTTTTACCTTAAAAGATCTGTTGCACAGTTAAAAGTTCAATAAGTGGCTTGATATTTATTTTTAATTAATTGTATTATATTTTTAAACTTTAAAAACGTTCTCCTGAAAAATCACGTTTTTTGATTTATGACGTTCTTGAAAGGAGTGAGCGATATATTTTCCACATCTACCTTCTCTTTCTTACTATCCTACCTGCAGATAAGCCTTTACAATAGGGTCTTCGCAGGCTATTCATTTTTTTATAATCATAGTTTAATTTGTCACTATTGTAACTTAATTTCAAAAGTTACTAAAAAAAACTGCAAACTAATTGCGATGAAAAACGTTGACCTCAATATCAACGTAATTCATTTTACTTTATTGTTACACGCGAATAATATAATTCACGTATTAAAATATTATTATATTGTAATAAATCAGAAATGAGCAGAATTGTCACCAAGTATGTACATGATATTACACTTACCCCCATAGTGACAAGCGCTGAGCGTTGTATAAAATTAATTATAGGTATAGAACAGAGGTAGCGTTTTAATTGAGGCTAGGTACGTTAATTTATTTTCTATCTACTATGTATTACAAAACATAATTAATATTAACAAAAACCCGGCGTTCTATTACGCATTCGTTACAGGCAAATTTTGAAGTAAACCATATCGTCGGGATAGCGGTATTTATCTATCACAAACATATATTTTTTTGTTATGTGTGTTCAAATGGTTCGGACATGTTAATCAAACGAGTGAAGAAAGAACAGCAAAACAAATTTATGCCGCGAATGTGTTTCGTAATAGAAGCAAAGGAAGACCGAATTGTTTTGTTTTTGTTATTTTTTTTAATTTTTTTAATACTATATAAACAAAATATTGCCCACTGCTTAGTCAAGTATATTTTTTCATATTATTAATGTTAAACTATTGACGTGTTTTATTTGTGATCTTACTTGATTATGAGAATTTTATAAAATATATGTATTTTTATGTAAAAATAAAACTTTATTTTATTTAGAAATGTATGCAGAACGGTCTAAATAAAATTTATAAATTTATTTAAGGACTTCTGTATACTTATACAATATTAAATGTTAAAATCACACTGATCAAAACACTGATTTTAAGAGTCTACTAAATTGTATTTTATTGGTTACAAATAAAATTTGTGACAATTGTTTCGCCTTATGGCATTTTCAAACTAATGTAAACAATTTTCACAAAAATTATATAATAAATTAAAGAAGGTTTAAAGCATATTATGTATCACTCAATTGTTGCTTAGCCAAAAAAGGCAAATTTAGACCCACACAGAGAATTTTGTGTAATACTTAGTTGAATTTTTATTTTATTTTATTTTATATATGGTATACTTATTCAACTAAATTTATGACGTTTATTCTCCCCAATATCTTCGCGTAATCAACTCGATAAATTCAATTTTGGCATCCCATATTCTGAAACTGAGAATTTGATGTCTGACGATTGCAAAAAACTAATGTGATTTAAAGTCTGCGACATAAGCGGGTCGGAAGGTACCCATGGCGGTCCAGAAACCAACTGGAATTTCGAAGAGAATTTCGGAGAATGTTCCAGAATCTGTCTTTCAGCTAAGTACCTTGTCTGGCGCTGTAAAGATCTGAATCACCACTTTAGAATACCAGATGTCAAGGACACTGGTGAAACCTCGTAGTAATGACTATCTCGACACGGTGCACGAGATTGCTACAAGAATTATCCACGTGGCCGTTAATAAGTACGGAGCATGACTATTGTACGTACGTATTGCAACATTTTGAGTGTCCAAATACCTCACAAATCTGGATTATCTCCAATTATAGGAACTATTTTTCATATTTTTTTTTCATCTCAACATAGATGAAGAAGAATATGGAGGTCTGGGCATTTACGGGGTAAATGCCCAGACTTCCATATTCTTCTTCAATTGTGTTGAGATGTCAAAATATAAAACAAATGTTTTCATCGACAGGTGATCACAAAAAAAACATAGTTTTATGTATAGTTTTTATTTTTCATTTTATAAAATTGTTATTTGATAAAAATCATTAAACTTTAATAAACACAAACAGATACTAATAATATAAACAAATGAAAAATAATTCCTTTGATAGGAGATGATTGACAGCCACACCACTCAAATTCTTGGAGCTTCTATATATATTGTTCAAATTCGAAACATAGAGCTAGAATCACTAGAATTTCACTAGAGAAATCTATGGTGAGATGAAAAAGTGATCACTTAAACCAACCTATGACGGTCGTCAGCGCCGTAAATATTTCCATAATCTTCTTCATGTGTTGAGATGTCAAAAAATAATATGAAAAATAACTCCTTTAATAGGAGATAATCCAGATTTGTATTTGGAACCACTCAAAATGTTGTAAATAAATTAACTGGTCAAATTATAAGCTAAGCCCAGGGCCGTTATATAAAAATAACTTCACTAACTAACCATCACGCCGCTTCCACTCAGGGGTAGGCAGAGAGAATAGAACGCCACATCACTCTGTCTTTGCAAAAATTATTCTCCTCCTCCACATTCATGCATCTCTTCATACACACCCACCGATTATTCCGACTCATCATCCGGCCGATTTCAAGTATTTGACATACCTGATCGTGCCAAGTTTTCCTCGGTTTTCCTCTTCTTCTTTTTCCAACTACATTTGCCTCATAAATTTATGACAAGGAAATCAGCTTAATGTATCGGTTTTTTTTCATTATAAGTACGGTATTTAATTTGACTTATATAAGAAAATGAACTAAAAGCTGCTAAATGTAAAAACGAAAACCTTGAAAATTGTCATTTTTGCACTCATATGGACCAAAAATAATATGCTACACATGCAACTGAAAGAAATATCTGGACTTGAATCGGGAAGATTTCAGGACTTTAGGCGTTAAGCAGTTGATAAAATGGGAGTCATTACAAACATTTTTGGCAAAGTTTCGTATAAAAAAATAAAGAGAAAAATGTGCGAACAATTTAATTTAATTTGCGCTCTACGAAATTCAAAGTGCGAATTTCAAATAAATCACAGATTCGATGGAGAACTTTCTAGAGTTAAAGTGCTTCTAAAAAAAACAATTTTCTCACAAAAAAATTGTAAAATTTTCGACATTATTACAAAAAAAAAGAATAGTGTTAACTTCAGAATATTGAGTAGGTATATAAATTCTTTCTTGTGTTATTAAACCAGATATTTTTTGCGTTACTCCAAGCCAAAAAAATTAAGTTCGATATACTGAATTAGAAAATAATATCCGCACCTCAATGGTGCATAGGGCACTGCATTATGCTACAATGCTAACTCTGCTATATGCTTACTCTGTCATAAACGAAATATACTACAAATTATTATTTTCATCATTCCCAAGTCCCAAAAGTAGAAACCATTTACAAAAAATAGCAACTATTTAAGGGTGAAATATACTTAAACCTAAAGAAAAGTTGATCTTCGAGATACAAACATGACTTTACAATACAAAAATGCAATAACAAACAATTCCAATAGAACTTAAAATATTTGGGAACCAAGGACATACTTCAATAACCTTCCTACAGATTGAAAAAATTTAAGGCATTATAAACCTTAAAAAATAAATTAAGTGAGTTATAAACATGTTAATCTTAGAAAGAAAAAAGAAATACTTACAATAAAAATAAATTATTTTACCAACAAACATAAACAGTAAATAATAACTGAAAGTCTCTCTCCAAGCACAAGAGCCAAGTCTCTTTATTGGAAGGAACTGCGTTATTAATTCTAACATTGTAAAAGCAGACATGTCTAGAAAATTATTTTTTGTAAATGTAACCATATTAAATAATAAAAATACATTACACGCGGTTTGATAGAAACCTACGCAGCGAAATCTCTAATGGCTCAAATCAACAAAAAATAATCGAGCTCGGAATTCGTCTGCCACAAAATGACACACTTAGGAATTCATTCAACTTAGAAACAGCGGAAGTGATGTCATAATAATGTCATTGAATATTTTTTGCAAGCGGTTGTACTATGAATTGCTTCTGTTGATAAATTCTTAGAAGTACTTTTTCTTATCTACTAAATATTTTCAAATTAAAATTTTAGATTCGCCGAGTAAGGCGATTATCGCAAACACAGAATTCGTTCCAACGGAGACCACCGGAGAGGTCACATGTCTGTTCACACCCGATTTTTTTAAAGAATGTATATTGACTTTTTTTTTATTTTTGTTTTTTAGAATATGTATGGAAAAAAATATTTATATAATTATTTTAAACTCCTTACCTTTCAAGAACTCTCTTATTTTCAAAATTCATTTAATTATTTCGAAGAAAAACTTTTTTTTTCAATACAAAAACGGTGTTTTAAGAAAAAAATTCGTAAAATAAATCCTGGGAACGTAAAATGTCACTAGGATTTAGAGAAAATTAAGTATCGATTTGACGAATACTGGGCGAATACTAATAATATATATGTATTTCAAATAAAAACTAGTTTTTTCCATGCAAACGATGTTTTAATGAAAAAATCGTAAAATAAATCCTGGTAACGTAAAATGTTACCAAAATTTAGACAAGATTAAGTATCGATTTACGAATACTGGGCCTTAATATAACGTGTTTATTTGATTTTTTTTATTTCTAAAGCTTCTATGAACGTTAAAAAATGTTAATAATATAGGCGAGTATATAAACCAAAAGGTGTGACACAAAATGACATCATTCACCGGTAATTTATTTTATCTCTGTTCAAAATTATTTTTACCAGTAAAGTACCTACATACTTTGACATTATTTGTTTATCAGTCACCGCTATCCCCTCCCAACAAAATTTGAATTACTCGTATATTTATTTTTACTTGGAATGTGTAGACACTAATCACTAGAGATACGACTACTGGATTGGCCGACTAGATGATTAGCGACTGGTACGGTAAGGCTTACTATCTGATCAAGGCCTTACTCGCAATCACATAATTTAGTCATCGTTCGGCAGCGCTAGGAGCCACACATCATTTTACAACCGATTTTATTTTTAGAATACATAATGAAAAAATATTTTTATGTGTATTTTTTTAAACTCCTCACCCCTCAATATCTCTTTTCTTTTCAAACCGTTTATTTATTTCGAAGAAAAACTTGTTGTATTTTTTTAAATGCAAAAACGATGTTAAAAAAAACAATTACCTCAAATGTTACCAGGGTTTAAAGAAAGTTATGTTGCTATTTAACGTTTGTAGGGCCTTAATCGGCAGACTTATATCACCATTCGAACATCTATCACACATCGTTTTGCCGCGCATTCTTCTAAGAGATCGCATTTCGAATGGATTCAGTCTACTTTCACCCTTCTTTTGCCAATTCCATGTTTCACTCATATATTAGGGTTAGAACCAGGGATCCGTTGTGTACTGCTAGTTTAGATTTAGCTGATAAGTTTAAAAATACATATACATATAGTAGCTTGATCAATACTTTTTAAAGCAAACATAAGTCCGTTTTGATGATTAACATTTGTGACAGGGATTATAAATTAGAAGTACTTATGTACTTAGTACTTCCTTTTATATATATTTATAATTCTGTTAAAGCTTAAATAATAAATAATTAAATAAGTAAAATTATATGTGTATTCACGGTTTCTTCAAAAATATATCTTATCATTTGTTTGATTAAAATTATATCTGTTTACACTTTCTGAGCCATTTTAAACCAGGAAAGATAAGAAAATAAATTTAATCTTTAATGGAAATGTTGAAATCTTTTAATATTCTGTTTGATAGAATTTAAAATCAAATATTTATAAACATATAGAATAACTGATTTGTTTTATTCAATAACATAAAAATAACATTGCGGTATTGTTATATCGCTCACTCCTTTCAAGAACGTCATAAATCAAAAAACTTGATTTTTCTGGAGAACGTTTTTAAAGATTAAAAATATAACACAATATATTAAAAATAAATATCAAGACACATATTGAACTTTTTACTATGCAACAGATCTTTTTAGGTAAAACCTGGAGGTTTTTCCTCCATTTGAAAAATATTTAGTATTTTTAAAAAAATAATTAAACAATACCTTTTCTTCAAAATGCAAAAACAACATTTTCTGCCCTATAGCGGGTAAATATTAAGTTAAAAATATGCATCTTTTTCTGGGATATAGTACATTTTCTGGGCATTCCGAAAACATGCACAACTGAAAATTTACGATTTTTGATTTATGTCGTTCTTGAAAGGAGTGAGCGATATGTATTTTATTTCCTACCTCATTTTTTTTTAATATTTCATGATTGACAAAAATACTGTTATATGTATATAAAAAAAATATATGGCTGATTTTAAAAATACCAAACTGAAAATAGTTTTGCATCGTTACTCAACTAATAGGTATTACTTATGTGAGTAAATTTCTACTTATAACATATTTTAGTTTGGTAAAATACACCAATAAAATATTTTGCATTCAGGCGTCCATTTAGTGTTGTTGACACCTTTTCGAGAAATTTGTTGGTTCAGAAGAATGAAAGTTCACAAGTCCATTATTTTCATTTCAACCGGGCATTCTTTCAGCATGACTGTTTCAATATTATGTTTCGTACAACGGTGTTGGGATATGCGCCTTGAATTGCCCAAAACAGGTGTGTAAATAATGTTCCGGGTAAATAACGTTAAAACTTTGAACGAGGCACACTCAACTCGGCTGTGTTATCTGATCAAATCGAGGAGTGTCCTATCTTAGTGAAGAAATACGATAAGGTTCGTCGCTTTTAATAATAACGAATGTATCAATCATATCGAGTGTCCACCCTTCTTTCTGAACCTAATTCTAGAATTGCGGTCATAATTTCTAAAATGATAAAGCTAAGCGCATTTGAACTATGAAATTTTGTATTAATTGTTATTATTATTTTCTATAATTTTTTTGTTTGTAAATTAAAATAATACTTGACACTGGCAGAAACATCCTTTCACTGGGCGACTGCCAAATAAATAATAATAATAAATTAAAAAATAAAAACATATCGAACGTAATTCGATTTCCAGAAATTTCAAATTAAAGAATTTTATTGGCGATCTGATACCGTAGGTAGGTACCTACTCAGTACCTAACCGGGAACTAGGAGACTTGAAAATTTAAAATATAATTTTTGTTCCATGAGAATTTGAATCGCGTTCCGATAATCCCCTAGCTCGCGAGGGTGCCATAAGAAGCAGGTAGACGGCCATCGGAGGAAGCCGCGTAAAGGTGAGTCGAGGCGAGGCAGGTAGTAAGTAGTACGAGAGGTAGAGGTAGGTTACCTTTGGACGACTGTGACGCTGTGACGGTGCCGAGGGCTAGCAGAGCGAGAAGGGTGACCGCTCCTAAGCGGCTCCCACGCGCCATCTCCTTGCGAAGTTCTTCGCCCATATTCAAAGTTAATCCCGCTGACGAAACACTTCACAGAAATGATAAACCATCCCACACAGGTGACGAGAAACACACACTATCACAGATTCAAATAATAACCGTCACAGATAAGTTAAACGACCGCTTCTCGGAGCGGGTCTCTCCGTCGGCACACCTTTCGCAGGTAACGCGATAAACTTATAACTTTGCACAAAACTTTTTTTCTCTTTTATGGGCAGCGGAAGCCATGTTCCAACGGCACTGTAATTAGGATAACGACGATCTGTATTCACGGAGCACGTTGCTGACGGTCCTGGTTGTCATGTTAGCGGCTGCCGAAACATCGCGGTACTCCGTGTGCACGCACGCTCGCTGCGCAGACTACGCTCGCACTCCGCACTCGGAAACTGACTGAACGCGAACAATCAACAAGTTGGGTTCCGAGCGGCGCTGCATTCGGCGCGAACTGCCTACGAAACTTTCCGATCATGCGCCTAGCTTCGGGCTAGTGGCGCGTAAACCTACAAAGTACTTCACACTTCGCACACTATCATTTTACTCTTATTTCTGTAAAACAGTCATTATCCTCTTCTATAATGTAATAATATAATATACAAATAGTATGTTTTTTAAAACCGATGCCTATTATCTAAAGTTACAAATTTTAAAGCAACTCTAAATGTACAGGTGATAGGTGTTTTACCACAAGTTCAGCACCTACAATATTGACATATGATTATTGACATGTGATACTGATTAGTAGGGTGAATAATTCACTATTTAATAAAATAAATAATATTAAATTCTAAAATTACCTACCTGTACTAAGGTCCGGTGAGTTTTTGACCTCTTCCCGCACCCAATGGTACATTGGATACCATATCGGGTCGACGCAGGGTTAACTTGAACGATTCTTGGATTCAAAAGTATAATTTAGTATTTTAAAGGATAAAAATTATGCGAATGAATGAGCTCAGGGTGAAAAACATATAACTTTGGCAAAGGAAATATAGGAAGACTAGTAAAGGTGGCATTACCGTACTCGTACTTACATATTTGTATCTGTTTGTTACTGGAAATGATTTAGACCGTTAAATAGCAACTTAACTTTATTTAAACCCAGGTAACATTACAAGTAACATTTTTTTTATTTAAAGTCGTTTTGTATTGAAAAAATAAGTTTTCCTTCAAAATAAATATATGGTTTCGAAAAGAAAAGAGTTATTGGGAAGTAAGAATGACATTATTATAATTATTTTATGATCGTTTAAATTTATACAACTTAATAGTAATTAAAAATGGGTGTTGCAGTCATCTTATTTTTAAAACTAATTGTCAAAATTCATTGTAATATTAATTCATTCATTTTTTTGAAAACATACAGATATTTTAGATACAATACGAGGGAGCTTTCCGTGTATGTTACGTAGAAAGAGTGCTCGAAGGAGCTACTTATGTATGTAACATACAAATACCAAAGTGCTCGAAGAAGTTCCCCATATATGTCACATATGTTAGGTAATTTCATACCTATTTTGAATGATTTGAAAGTGGTATAAATTTAAACGATCATCAAAAAAATAACAATTATATTATTTCTTCCCACTCTTCTTTTGTATTTTTTACTTCTTTTAAAATAATAAGCCAGTTCAACATCATTTGGATTAGACCGCTAGAATTTTGACAGAAATAGTATTGTCACGTAAAAATTAATACAGATATCATTGCGCTTTTTCCACAATTTTCTACCTCGACGGACGCGGTCTGGTGAGGCCGATTCGCTGAGGTTCCGGCTTCGCTTCCCGGCAAAATGAAGATGATTTCAATATTAAATATTTTTATGGACAGACACCACGCAGAGTGGATATTCTGTAGTAGCCGAAAAACCACCGTAAAAACGAGGATGTTCTTGTAAAGTGACGTGAAAATGCAAACGGAATAGGAAATTTCTAGAGTAGACGCGAAACCACCATAAAACGTGGATTTTTTTGTTGATTGTAAATTGCAAAATCTGTTTTATTCTATAATCACGTACAAAACGTACATTTTCTTTAAACCCAGGTAACATTTTACGTAATTTATATTTTCTTAAAACACCGTTTTTGCATCTAAAAAATAAGTTTTTCTTCGAAATAATTATATGGTTTTGAAAAGAAAAGAGTTATTGAAAGGTAAGAGTTAAAAAATCTACATTTATTTAAAAAAAAAAACAAAATCCAATATTCATTCTTTAAAAAAATCGGGCGTGAACAGACATGTGACCTCTCCGGTGGTCTCCAGTGAATTGAATTATGTGTTTGCGAATATCCCCTTAAGTGAACTAGTTTGGAAGCCGATTTATTTATTTGGTGGTCACTTCAATACTATACTATGATAATATAATACATATAAAATACATACACGTAGGTTTTTGTCCGCCTCCGTGGTGTAATGGTTAGCGTGTTTAGCTAATGTTCTGGAAGTCACGGGTTCGATTCCCAGGGGGGTGAAAATAAATATTAGTGAGTTTTACTCTAAAATTTATTTAATACTACCCTGGATCTTAACATTACCCTGAAGCGCGGGATTAATCTAGCCTTCACGTAAGTAACGATCAATATAACACTGCATCAATACGATGCAGTGCCCTATACACCATTGGCCGTAACATTTTAAGAAATTAAAAACCGAAAAAAAATATTGTATATTCATTTAAAGGATATTCTGAAGATAACCAAATACGTACACTGTGTTATACATAATATAAACATATCATTTTCTTCTTTATTTTAATATTTTAAAATATATTAAACACATATTGTGTGTTCCATATATTTTAAAATATCAAAAATAAAGAAAAAAAATGGCACAAAGATAACATTGGAGGACGCTTAAACGCGATTTACGCGGACAACCGGTTAAACGTAGAAAAATCAAGAGATGGAAATACATATTTTTCAAATAGGGCACGTATGATATCACACGTAAATGACCAAAGATTCTTTCCTCAAACTTCAGTATAACGGTGGTAATATCATACTAGCGCCATCTCTTGCTGACAGCGAAGTTCTTTTGATATAAATGCAGAGAGATTTTCAGTCAATTTAACAGATGTCACTTTTCACTTGTAGCAGGTAACGGGAAGCATAATTATGTACTGATAAATAAAAATAAAAATATTTAAGTAAAGCTGTTTTTTTATCAGCAATATATGAAATTATATTTTATGATCTTGCTTATACTTTTTAAAAAAAATCTTTTGGATTCATAAAATCATTATTATTTGAGGATTAGCATTTTTCCGCTTGCTTCCAAAGAATTTTATTTTTTATTTGTTATAAATCTAAAAGTAACGTTGCATAAATATATGACAGATTTAATTAATTTTTATGTAGTTAAGTACGTTAAGGGTATTTTTTTTATTGGGCAATACTTAAAATTTAACTGTCAGTTCGTCGTAGGCAAATGTCAGATACTGCAGAATGGTGTCGAAATATTATTGTGTGCTTTAATTTGATAGCATTTATTGAACGGCTAATTTCAGATTTGAGTACTTGTATAATTTATTTAAAACTTCGCTTGTGAGTTTTACACAAATCTAGTGACTGCTAATCCTCCTTCAGTGTCGTCATCTATAATTTAAATCAACAAAATGTTGGAGAATATTGCAAATAGTTACGCAAATTACGTCAAGGTAGACGTTAATAAAGAGTTGCAGCCTATACACGATACGATTGACGAACTGCAAACGAGACTCGAAGAGTTCGAAAGCCTCATTAACATGGTGGAGCATGAAAGTGAAGATGTCGCTTCAAACACTTTCACAAAAATCGTGACATTCGCCAGCGAAATTTCAGTTTTATCGAAGCGTATTGACAGTCTGCAGTTATTTGTTGATAAAGTTAACGAAGATTTGACGGTGGTCGAGAGACAAGTGGAATTGGCGGAAGCCCAGATCGGGGTACCGGAGAATAAAATCAAAAACCTCTTAAAACCGTTTTTGAGTAAACTTTCCAAAGATTTGCCGACAGTTGCTGACACACGACCCGACAACCTGAAATACGTTGTTCCAGAGATTTTCAACACATCGGATTACTTCCCTGATACTAATGCCAGCGGGAACAGTTGATAAAATTTTGATTGTTATAAAAGTTATTTTTATTACTAAATAATATTTATTCCTGTTTTTTTTTTACTTCTCCATACCTATAGTTTGTTAATTAATTTTATCCTAGAGGTGCTGAGTTTTTATATCTCCCCAAACTTTACATCGTTTTCTGTACCCAGTCGAACAGTAAAAACAATGAAATTTTATAATTATTGCTTTCAGATAAATAAAAAGATGCCCTGTTAAACAGGGCATATTTTTGTTTGTCCCAACAACAAATTTTGGCCTCATTAAATAAGTCTGCATCGTGTTTATAAATACAAACATTTTTAAATATACTTGCAATATTTATTTAAAACTGAATATTCATTTTCAACTTCACTATTTCCAAAAAATATATTTTATGTAAAAATAATTTTAAAATGTTTGATCCCTTCCACAAATTTAAATTTAATAAGCTTAAAAAGATTATGAGGTGACCTTGTTAACACGTTGACTGCCAACTACGAGATAACTCATAGATTGCGTTCTTTGCTAGGACGCGTAATAGGAGTTATCTCTCTCATACTCTGTTTACTTGCCATATTCGTGCAGCTATGATAAAATTCCTAGTACAGGCGGACCTCAACTTTCGCACGTGATTGGTTTCTGAAAATGCGAAAGAATATCCTACAAGAGAACAGTGCGGATGATGAGGACATCAGGCGCCAGTATCATGCTCATTGCGTGCGGTCCAACATGCTGACACGCTGCTTTGCCCACTGCTCTGCGCAGGTAAAAAATACACTATCAAGTTTTGTGTACGCAGCAATACGGGAGCGAGCTGTGGTGTAAGTTTACACAACAAAGCTTAAAGGACACGACAATATGCTATAATAACGGATACAGAGCCTTAATGAAGTTACCCCGACACTGCAGCGCGAGTGGTATGTTTGCCACAGCACGCCTACCACATTGGGATGGGCTATTAAGGCACCGAGTGGGAGAGGCTGAAGAAGAGCTCCAACCTCATCATAAAGCAGCTTGTGGAGCACAGATGGGGACTAGACATGTGGCGGCACTGGAGCACAGTGCTGCGTTTGCCAGCGAGCTGATCTTCATCTACTACATCTCTCCAAAAATGTTTACCTTATTTTTTTCTGTCGCCGTTCTTTTTTTTTGCTTTTTAATTTGTTAACTATTGTAATTTTAATTTCATTTAATAAAAAAAATGTTGTAAAACATATATGGCTGACTAAGTATTGCACCCACCACTTAGTCAAGCTGGAATAAAGATTTATTATTATTATTATTACAAAATTTCAATTATTGAAATATGGCAGTTTCGCTTCTATACTTGTCACATATCGCATAAAATCTATCTTACTTTCATTGAATATTTGTAAAGATCCGATAAATGGAAATTATAATATATATATATATATATATATATATATATATATATATATATATATATATATATATATATATATATATATATATATATAGGATAAGAATTTAGGTGAAATAAAAAAATAACTTTTATTTAGGCAGTTTTTATTGAACATAAGCAGCTGTGCAACTTAAATATATCTTATGGTAAAATCACAGGTTTTTATTTTCAACCAAGCTTATTGTCACATTTGCATTTCAATTAGCATAAATACAAAAATACGTTAAATCGATGGTGATGTGTGAATACCTATCTGAAATTTTGGCAAAATTAAGTTATGTGGTTCGACGTAGAATCCAATTTCGCATCGCCTAACGCTTTGTATTATTTACCAAAAATTACAAAGACATTTCAATACAATTGTTGAAGCAATGTAATGTTTTTTCACCTCCCGTAAAACAGTATTTTTCTTTGATTAGATTCGCACATCGCTATCGAAATAATTTTACATTAAAAATGTACTACAGATTGCATCAAAACTCAAGAACAAGGGATCATTAAGAAAAACTATCATATATTAAAAAAGATCATTACTAAAAAATCAAATAAAAAAGCAACTTATAAAAAGGGACACAAAATTTTTGTTTAAAAAAAATATTATGTATTGTGTATCAGATTTTATATGAGATGTAAGTTATTAATGAGATTCTCTACCTCTACATAGTAAAACTGATGACAGCACTCGCTTTTGAAAGTGAATACATATGAATAGTCCACTAGGAAACCACGTTATATTAAAAAAGTAAGTTTTTAGCCAATCGGTAGAAAATTAAAAATATTTACGTCCATATTTAACATAATCTGCCAAAAATCGTTAAATGAGGAAAAAATGGAATAGAAAAATCAATACTCTTGCAAAACTCGATATGCCGATCGACAGTTCACTTTCTAAAATCTCTCAAAAAAGCTGAAATCGGTAGAAGATTTAATCTTTCACCGATTGCCGCCATTAGCTAAATTTTTTTTTAACATAACGTTTGCAAGTGGGCTGGCTACTCATGTATAATACATATAACCCGTCAATTGTGAATAGGACCAATTAGGCATAAATATTTATAAATTTTTATGTAAGACCAAAATATTACATATTTATTTACTTCAAACCGTTCAGTTTTTTTTTATTAAAATGAGGTCAATATATCATTAGTTACCTCTTTAAAACTATTGGAGACCACAAATATTGTAAATAATAGCGAACAAAGCAACGTCATAAAGTGCTATTCTAATAAATGCATCTATTTTCAGTGTACTGACACAAAAACATAGTGCAGTATATGTATTATGTATTAAACTCTT
The DNA here is from genome assembly GCF_059751285.1 of Brachycentrus maculatus. NCBI lineage: Eukaryota > Metazoa > Arthropoda > Insecta > Trichoptera > Brachycentridae > Brachycentrus > Brachycentrus maculatus. Next base: position 5,178,429 of record NW_028280809.1, on the reverse strand, counting down.
AACTTTCGAATTTTGATGAGAAAATTTGTCAGTGCAGTAAATCATCACTAAACAACTCGAAACAGGACTACCCGAATACTGCTCGGGTTAGTCAATAAAAACAAATACATAAATATATTTGGCTCGGGCAAATCAACACCACCAAGTTGGGATACGATTTGCCCGAGCAGCACTCGGACTCATCAATGCAACAGATTGCCTGAGTCATGCTCAGGATAAATTGGCAACTGGTTAACAGAATCACATTGAGAAATAACGGATTGATTTCAAGAATGAGACATCGTACTACATTGACAAGCAAATTCAAAATCTTTAAAACTTTGTATTTTATCAATACTAATTTCAATCTTTAGAGATTACATTTAGATGTGGATTGTTAAAAACTCTTAATAGAGCACTAACTAAGAAACTCCTACCAACCATCAAGCAGAGAAAGCTGATGCACTTCGGACACGTCATGAGAAATGAAAAATATTGTCTTCTCCACCTAATCATACAAGGAAAGATTGAGGAGCGAAGAACTCAAGGATGCCGAAAGACATCATGGCTGAAAAACCTACGACAATGGTTTGGCAGAAGCACCAAATCTCTGTTCCGAGTTGCAGCATCAAAATTAAAGATAGCCATGATGATCGCCGATCTTCGTTAGAAGTGGCACAGAAAGAAGAGCACTAATACATTAATGAAAAACATCAACAATCTAGCTATCCTGGTTTTTGTAATATGATATTAATTATATTTTTGTACTATCTCGTTGAAAACTTTCAGACAATTGTTATTCGAAGATGTAAAGATTAATTGACCCCAGTAGATCCAAATCCTCCCTCCCCCCTGTTGGTTTCAGTCAGGGAGTCGACTTGCTTTAGCTCCGGGTAGTAAATCTTCTCACAAATGAGCTGGGCGATCCGATCCCCTCTGTTCACCGGGAAGTCCTTATCGGAGTGGTTGAACAGCACGACTCCCAAGTTTCCTCTGTAGTCCTCGTCTACGACACCAGCTGAAGAGAGATAATGACACTATTAATTATTAAGTACTGTACAATCAGTAGGTACACTGGTACTCGGAAATTTAAAAAAATATATATTTAATATGGTTACAAGAGTTTTTTTTATACATTAATGAATTTTCTAGACATTTCTACTTTACAATCCTAAAATTAATAACGCAGTTCTCTCCAGTAAAGAGACTAAGCTCTTGTGCTTGGAGAGGGACTTACACTTATTATTTATTGTTTATGTTTGTGGGTGATATATTTAATTTTTATTATAATTGTTTTTTACAGTTTTTTTTTTCTTTTCTTGGATTAATACATTTGTAATTACATAAACTATTTTTTTAAAGCATTTTAACATCTTTTTTTTGTATCTGTAGGAAGGTTATTGAAGTACTTGGTTCCCAAATATTTAAAGTTCTGTTGGAATTGTTTGGTATTGCATTTTGGGTATTTAACCTGTCCGGGAGTATGGCCGTACATGTACGGCCATACCAAACTTTCCTCAAAGGAGTTTGGACGTACATGTACGGCCGATACAAAATATGATTTATGACACGATTTATATCAAAACATGTTAAAAACATGATTTATCGATATTTTGATAATTTTGATATAAATCATGTTTACTGGTCTAAATATCTTTGTTTATTCAAGAAAACATGTTGCTTATAGCATCGACTATAATATAAAAATTTAAAAGTAAAAAAAAAAAACAAAAACAAATTCACTCCTCAGATACAGTTTTGTCCGGAGAAACTCACACCCAGACAGGTTAAAGGGATACAAAAGACGTGATGTGAGACATTACCGCTGAATGGGAATGTAAGTAGAGGCGGAACAGAAAATAGAATCCCGTAGCTAAGGGACTCGAGGTTATATACTCATACATATATTTTTAATAACATTAAAAAACATTAGTAGTACTGTGATTGCAACAATGATAAATAGAAACGAAAGACGAAATTGGCACAAAAAGGATAGGAGCAGAGTGAATGCAATTCAGACATGATCCCTTAGATATGTGTGTGGAGAAATTGTAGAGATAGTTGAAAAGAATAAGGATTTAGACACGTAGAGGGAATGAATGACAAAAGATAATATATATATATATATTATCTTTTGTCATTCATATTATTTGTGCTAATAGAATGAGGATGATTTGTCATTTCTTTGGAAAGCTGTTTTCGGAAGGCACATAACATGGGTATACTGGAAAAAACTTTAACTCTATATTCCCTGTTTTAATAACCCCTGTTATGTAAAGCCTGAATAAAATATACACTATTTAACTTGAAGTTGAATTTACTTTTAAAGCCACATAAATATAACATTTTAAACTGCCAAGTGTATTTTGCCAGTTTATGGAACATCGAAAACTTTATAATACTGCATCATTAGTCAAAATTGCATATTTTCCATTTTTTTTTGCCAGTACATGGGAGTTGAGGTAGCTGCATGCCAGGGGATACTATTGTGACAATACACCTTCTCTGCCTCTCTTTTCAGAAAACTGTATGTTGTAGCGGTATTAGTAACATAATACCAATAGTAAGCAAATACAATAAAATAAACGTACCTCCGACATCAATGAAATTCTTCACAGCTAATCCGGAGCGTGGTGCCACCCTCCCATAGCATCCGTGAGGTAGCTCTATTTGGATATCAGTTTTGACCAATTCTTTGCCTCTAGCGGGGACTACGTAGTCATAAGCACTGCAAATAAAGATGATAGTGAAAACCAGTTCTATCTGACAATTACTATAAAGGAAAAAGTCTTTTTAAACTCACCTTTTGAGATCAAAACCGGCCGCCAATCGAGATCCCTTCACTGGAGGAAAAGCATGATCGGAGAGTTTGGCGAATTTAATCACAATATTGTTTTCTACGGGCATTTTGAGTAGGTTAAAAAAAATTAAGATCCTTCTTAAATGAATGCTAAAAAATCGAGAAAAGTGACAAGAATTGAAAAGATATCACGAAAAACGAGCGAAAATAACCACAGATAGGAAATACATAGATGTTTTGGCGCCAAAAAGAACCATAAACCATAAATGAGTTAATAGATGAACACAAAAATGTATTTCGGAATTCCGAATGCACATAAACCCATACATTAATTTGCATTAATTGTTCTCGCTCACGTTCGTTTCTTTTTATGAATGGAAAATTTTCGTTAATTTACAAAACGAAATACTATAACGAAAGGAATGAAAATGAAAATGATGACTGTTTTTTTTTTAAAATAGACTCTTGTACTCCTGTAATACCACATATCGAGTTTTGTTTCATTACACAGGACTAATTTCGAAAACAACATTGTTTTCGCCAATAAGTGTTTAGTTAAACAAATCACCTGTTGATAAAAATAGCTGTAGTTTTTAAAAGTGGTATCATACGAGTGTTTATATGAGTTTATATTTTCGATTTGTATATTTTTAAAAATATATTTTCATACTTTTACGTTTGGCATGATTGATATGGCTTAAAAAGGCAAGTTTTTCGATAAACATCGACTTAAATATTGTTAAAAGACTTTTTGAAAATGTGTTTGTATTTAAAAAAAAACACATTTTGGTTTGCTAAATTATTTCCAGCATGATCAGGCCTGTACAAGTCCGGGGTTTTAAATAAATATTATATAGGAAAATAGTTGTATTTATTTTGACCCCCTGGGGTTCGAACTCAATTCATAACAAATTCTGGAATGGCTTAAAACTTTTTTGACGCAAAAATATTTGTTATTTTAAAAAATTCGTAAAATAATGAAATAAAACTTTTCAACTTATTATGAATTTAGATAATGAAATAAAATTCAGAAAATTATTTAATTATTAAAATCGCAATTAGGTTTTCACAAATTTTTAGAATCACGTATGGTAACCAGCTAAAAAAACAAGAAAAAAACTGCTTGATAATGCATTTTGTACGAATTGCATTTCCTGATTTTTAAAAATATGAAACTCAAAGTTTCTTACAATTCGGAATACAATCATGTATAGGTAGAATAAAATAGTAGAGGTATGTATAGGTAGAATAAAACATTTAACAGAGTGCAATTGCATCCAACTCATTGCGGCTGTCCAAACTCAAAACACAGTAAGGGACATTTTTTTGATGTAGGTTTTTTTGCATTTTTGGACTAAGTAAAATCTACTTAGTCCAAAAATGCAAAAAAAAACGTACTTCAAAAAAAATGTCCCTTACAGTGTTTTGAGTTTGGACAGGCGATTGGTGTTAGTCTTCAACAAATTTGAACTGATCTTCAGTTTATAGCTCTCAAGATGGCACAATGTGCCTTTAAGTAGGTACTTGCCGAATAAAATATTATTGTCGATGGTATCTAAAATATTTTGCTGATAAAGTTAATCAGACTGATAGTAATACTCGGAATTAAGATCGTTTTTCTATTGGTCATAATCTATACAACAACAGGTTCCAAATGTCATTTGTTTCTAGGTTATTGTTTAGGATTATATTTTTATTCCAACAATAACAAGTAAATACGTTAAAATGTTACCTTCAACAGGGTATTTTAAAGGTATCAATTGCCCCTTTTATGAAAGTGGTTTATGTGAACGGCCGTATTGCCATTTTCGGCATGCGAAAAAGGAAATATCGGATTCGAACGAACCGTTCGAAAATGGGGAAATTTTACAACAACTTGTATCGGAAGCTGTTAAAAAAGTTCTATTACACTCCGAGAGTAACTCTAGCGACAACGATGGCGGCGTCAGTTCACAGACATTAATAACAAAAGTGGTGCAAGAATTGACGCCCGTCACTAACAATAAAAATGTCGCTTCTTCGACGACCAAAGTGACTTATAATCCGACTCCTATTTCTGAATTGAACAGGATTATACCGACAAATAACGAATTCGTACCGGCCCCGAGTCGAAAAGAATATTTAAATCGAAAACACATTCCCGTTCCCTATACTCCGCACAGACCTTCCCGAAGCCAAAGTATTCGATTGACGACTAAATCCGTAACATCCACTGTCCGCGTCATTAATGACGGAGATGTCAAACTTTCTGCTCAACCACATCTCGAAAAATATACTCCCGCTGGAATGGAGAGTGAATCTGGTGTGAAGTACCTTCCTGGATCAGTAAGCGCGCACAAGCCGGCTCCGTACAGTCCCATGAGCACAAGTAGCGATCCCAAGCAGCCCAGCGACAAGACCAACTCCTACACGCCCACCGACCGAGCCTACATCGGGGAGATGAGCAATGTGTCCCTGTACACTCCCAGCGGGTGTGTGGGGGCATCGGGCGTCACGTACAGCCCCGGGGCCGCGGTGTCCGCAGACTACAGCACGTCCAGCTACTGCCCGACCAACACCTCCTACTCTGCCAACAGTATCGGCAGCAAGAGCCCTTGTTATACGTCCAGCGTAACTTATCTGCCTACTCCCTTGTCTAAGAATCCCAAGTTTTCCAGTGATGAAGAAGATGAACCCGATATGAAAAGAGCTCGTGTCTCCAAGGGGGGAGACTTTGAAGATTTGGATTCAGAGTTTGAAATGCTAGGCCAGATTCTAGACGATGAAAATGACGCTAAAAAATCACAGACCGCTCCGATTATTAATAATGAAGATGTAAGATCCAAGGGTATAAAGGATAAATTTAAAGTCCCCCGTGTCACTAAGTTGGATTCTGCCATCCCTAGCAAGATTCATTCGAAAACAAAGTCATCTAGTTCAAAAGAAGATTCCAAAAAGATACATTCTAAATCTGATGATTCTAAAAGTGACCGTAAATCTAATGTTTCTAAAAGTGAACACAAATCCGATAATTCTAAAAGTGAACACAAATCCAATGATTCTAAAAGTGAACACAAATCTATTGATTCCAAGAGTGAACACAAATCTAATGAATCCAAAAGTGAACACAAATCCGATAAACATAGTTCTAAAAGCTATAAAAATTCTAAATCATCCCACCGAGAAAGTGATAAAACATCTTCAAAAGATAAAAGTAGTAAGCTTGTTTCTAATAAGGAAGTTGATAAACACCAATCTTCCAAAAAGAGAGATGACGGAAGGACAATTTCAAAAGACAAAGAAAAAAGTTCAGCTTCTGAAAATAAACATAAAAGCTCATCCCTTAAACCTGATACAAAATCTAGCAACTCTAGAAATAAGGACGATCACAACTCATCCAAATCATCGCATAGTTCATTATCATCAAAACGGAAGAGTAACGAGAGTAAAAATAACTCACCCGATAAAAGAAATACTGATAAAGATCATAAGTCAAAAAGTTCATCGAAGCACAACTCGACGGATAAAGGAACTAAGAAATCTTCCAAAGACAAAGAATACAAACGCCCGAAAGAAGAAGAAAAACATAAATCTGATAAAAATAATGCGCAATCAAAAGTTAAATTCAATGCGAGTAATTCACCAGTTTCCGATGATGGTGTGTCGGACACTGAGTTAATTGAAGAGTTTTCAGAATCAGATGAAGAACGAATAACACAAGAATGCATGCGAATATTTGAAGAATATGTTCCATCTGCAAAGGAAGTGGTTGATCCACCTAGTTCAACTAAACCTGCTGTAAAAACTGAAGTTATCTCCGCTAGTAAGAAAAGAGTCGCACATCCCACTACCCAAACTATTTATCGAACACCGACTACTGTTTTACCGGATCACAAGAGAAAGGCTGTTCAACTAGCGACTGATAGATATTCCGAAGTTAGGCAATTCCACCAAACGAGGAAAAGACTCAGTACTGAAAGTTTTCAGTTTAATCCGGAAGAGCCCTCTCCTGGTCCCGCGCTTAGTTCGTCGAAAGTCCGGATCGCTCATGTCCCTAATGTTTCCACATTGCTCTACGCCAAGAAATCTATACCTAAAGTTCCCGAAGCGCCTCCCAAGTCCACCACTGTACAGACAGTCACCAAGGGAACCTCCAGAGTAGCTCATATGCCGAATGATAAATTTTGCGACCGCCCGGGGGTATTAGAACCTTTGGCTTCCAAAATACCCGTGAATATTAGATCCCGATATCTCAACTTGATGATCGACGAATGCCTTAAGATATATTTGACTGCTGAAGATGCCTATAGTCGAGCTCAACAAGAGGAATTACACACAAACAAAAAATGTACATCGGTGCCTATTTACAAGAACTCTGCCATATTATCCATCTCCAGGCTGCGTAAAGAAGTTCAAGAAGCTGACGGTGTTAAAATTAGCAGCGCCGATGCGGGAAAAAGCGGCTTGTCACATAGCAAAGTACTGCTGGGAAAACTCGCCGATAGCACTTCGTGGAGTATTGAAAATAAGTATAAAAAAGATGATTTTTCAAAGGAACTCTCCGGCATAAGATTCTACGGAAACGTTTCAAGGTGGGTATTAACGGAGGAAGAATTAAAAAATAACGGTTTTCCGAGACCCCATCCCGAAAATAAAGAAAAAGGCGTAGCAAAAATATTCACCGTAAATACTCGTCAAAAAAAACAAAAGGGATTCCTCCGGTTATGTTGCCGTTGTAAAAAAGAATATCAAGTTGATAAAAAGGGCAATGCTGTTCGAAATGAAGAATGCATTTATCACCCTAATAATAAGTACAGGTTCAGGGGAGAAGTGAAGTACCAGTGTTGCGGACAAGATATGTCCTCGGATGGTTGTCTGTCGGCATCGTGTCACGTGTATGAATACGTGGACCACGACAACTTACGCGGATTTGTTAAAACATTGCCTAAAGAGAACCCCGACAACGATCAGGACTATGGTGTGTACGCTCTGGATTGTGAGATGTGTTATACGACCAACGGGTTAGACCTAACGAGAGTGACGGTGATCGATAATAAGCTCAAAGTTGTTTACGAGTCACTCGTTAAACCTTTATATCCCATTATAGACTACAACACTCGGTATTCTGGATTAACCGAAGAAGATATGAAAGATGTAAAAACTACATTGCTCGAAGTGCAGGCCACATTCCTTCACATGTTTTCTGATAAAACTATTTTAGTCGGGCATAGTTTGGAATCGGATTTTAAAGCTTTGAAACTTATTCACGATACCGTAGTAGACACTAGCGTTCTGTTCCCCCACAAGATGGGGCCGCCGTACAAGAGAGCTCTGCGTAATCTGACTTCCGAATATTTGAAGAAAATTATCCAGAATTCACTAGACGGGCACGACAGTGCGGAGGATGCCACCGTGTGCATGGAATTATTGATTTGGAAGTTAAAAGAAGAACTTAAAACTAGATAAGTGGGAGTGAATTTACCTAAAGACATGTGTTACGAAAAGTGTTCTTTCTGTTAGTCATTTACTATTTGGAGCTGGAATCCACATTCTGGAATTCATTGTTTCCAGTGTTTATTGGTTAGCCAGAAGATATATGCTGTTCCTGTAAACATAGCAATCACATGGCATTTATCTTCAAGAGCACTATGCAAGTCATTATCAATTATAATCAGCATTATTTGAAGCACTGATTTGAATTTTTCCATTTATTAATTTACTGAATTGGCTTCCAATCAGTTGTGAAATAATTCGTTTTTATATTTCCTTTACAGTTCACAGGAATATATTTTTTTGCGAGCTGTATTGTGGATTTAATTAATAAATTAAATCCAAAACAATATATTAATGTTTTTTATTGAAGGATTATTATGCCGTCTTTGATTTAAAAGAAGCTTTAAAAAGCTTTAAAAAAAGCTTTAAAAGAAATAACAAAGCATATCCATAACTATAATTTCATAATGGGCAAATGGGCTTCTTTTATATTTTCATTTTATTTATTTATGTTAGTGGAAATTGACTATTTTTCTTATTAAAAGAAAAAGTTAAATATGTGTATATTTGTAACACAACTGTAAATGGTTTATAATTTGATAATTATTAATGTATAATTAGCAATATATTATATAATAAGTTATTAATGTTGTATAACATGAACATGTGCAGTAAGTGCATCACAATGTAATAGAACTGATATTGGGGCCTTAAATGTGAAATATTAGTTGTTTTCAATATAAACGCTTATCAAATTATTTTTGCATCCCATGTTTCTATTACCCTGGACCACAGGACTTGTTTCGATGTAACTTAATACGGGACTATCGTAAAATGTACGACGATAAGAAAAACTCACATTTTACCAAAAACATTTACTAAAAACATTTAAAAATACAGTGGAACCTCTCATAACGACCATAATTTGTTCCAGAATCGTACTCGTTAATTTTATTTTTATTTTTATTTGTTCGGGAATTGTACAGCTTTACATTTAAAAAAGTATATAATAAACAATAGTTAAACATTACATTACATTAATAAAAATAAAGCCAATTAAACAATTCCACATTTATGTTATAATAACTATTAAAAACATTCAGAGATAAAAAAGGGTATGGTATAAAAAAAAATAGATTTTGCAGGGAGGAGAAGGAAAGGAGAGGAATTAATGAGAGTGGTTAAAGGATTTTTTTTCTAGGGAAGAATACTAAAAATAAGAATATATTTATAAATATACATACGTACATATACATACACATACTTACACTCATACATACATATATATATATATATATATATATATATATATATATATATATATATGTATGTATATATATATATATATATATATATATATATATATATATATATATATATATATATATATATATATATATATATATATTTATATATATATACATACATATATATATATACATACATATACATTACACATACAGAAAAAAATTGTCATGCTCCGTTCACCCCCCACCCATAACATAACTAGGTTATTGGTGAAGAGTTAAGTGAAACCTTTTTTGTTTTGATTGACGCGGAAGTCCCAGCTCACAAGTGAATGTTGAGACTGGGAAAGGGACAGCCCTTTCTCCGTAACTCGTCATGTGAAATGTCACTCGTTAAGGGAGAAAGTTTTCTACATTTTTTTTGCTTATTATGTGAATTACTCATTATGAGAGGTTCCACTGTAAGCGCAACATGGTTTTTGAAAATTTTAACAATACGAACATAAAATGTCAGTAAAAACTAAGATTCATGATAGTTGTCACTACATTCTTTACATGTGTTGCCTTGGCGCTCCCCATGATTGGATGTCTATCGTAAATTTTACGAACGTCCCGTAATCTAGGGTTAAAATGAATTTAGATATGAAGTTTTGATTTATAATAGCAGTGTAATGGTCCGGCTCCGTGATGTAATGGTGAGCGTGTTTAGCTACCGTGCTGGAGGTCCTGGGTTCGATTCCCAGGGGAGGTGAAAATAAGTATTATTGATTTTAAACTCTAATATTTATTTATTATTACCCTGGATTGGTCACTGAAGCGCAGGAGTGATCACCTTGCCTTCATGTAAGTTACGATCAAGATAACACTGCGTCAATACGATGCAGTGCCCTTTGCACCATTGGCTGCGTGTAAGGGTTAGAGAAGAGAGATTTATAATCGTGTCAATTTGAACTTAAACTTACATCACTCCGCTGCCCCGCAGGGGTAGGCAGAGGGAATAGAACGCCACACCACTCTGTCATTGCAAACATTCTTTACCTCTTCCACGTTCATGCATCTCCTAATACATACCTGCCGATTATTTCGACTCTTAACCTGACCGCTTTCAAGTATTTGACATACCTGATTGTGCCAACCACATTCACCTCATGAATTTGTTTTACTGTTCTTTCCTCACTCATTTGTTCCACATGTCCAAACCATCTCAACACACCTTTCTTAATTTTATCGATAATGCTTTTCTCAGCTTTGCAGTACACCCACGCTATATTTGTTAAAATATTCAATAGAATGTCATCGCAAAAAAATCCTGCTACATCTTATAGCTGAGAACCTCTGATATGCAAAGGGTCATAAATAGGTATATTGTTTAAAAAATTGTCTGAAAAATTGTAAATAAGTATTGTTATCGAGAAATCTTATGAAAAAAAACCCAATGATTTTTCACCAACTTTTTGATAATAACCCAAAGGTAGGGTGGGAAAGCACACAGAAGATGTGGATTAGTTTATGTTATTTTTTTTTTAAACAAACACCTTTTATTTAAAAATTTCATTGTTTGCTTCTTTGTTTGGTATTTACTTTAATTATTGTTATGCCAAGTATTTAAAATAGTGTAAATAAGTTACTATAATGTATGTATTATAATTTTATTTTATACATGTTGCATTTTTTATTACTTCCCTTTTATGTACATTTTGGGTGATACAGTAATAAATCCTTAGATTGTACATAATAAGAATAAATTTATTTGTGTACATAATATGTAATTTTTATTTAGACCGTAGGCCGTTAAATCCAAAAGAAACAGTATGCCATTAATAGAGATCAGGCAAAACATCCTTTCTGTTACTATAATACTATAGTAAAACCTTGGCTAATGGATGATCATCCTAAAAAATATTACTGACGTTTGATGATTTTGATAAAAAAAAAAGTTAATAATAATACAACAGCACATAGATTAACAAACAGTGGTGCTTAGATCACTCTATATGATTGATGTTGTTTTAATTTGGCCTTTAGTTACAAATGAACATTTTATATAGCTTCTATTTTCTCGTTGACAAGTAATGGCTCATTCTAAAGGTGGAGACTGACCGGAGCATTTTGTCGTAACATCGCTCGCGGCGAGCATCACCGAGCATCCGAAACTGTTAATGGAGCGGTCGGCTCGGTGTACTGACTGCCTGAATGCTCGCATCGTAACGTGTTACGTTACGACGAAATGCTTCGGTCAGCCTCCACCTTAAGGCATTTTGCAGTACTTAACACGTTGAATGCCATCTGAGTTATATTTAACTCACGCTGTGTTTGGTCAAGGGGTTGCGTGAGTTAAATATAACTCCAGTCATTGATTGGATTTTACGTTCCATGAATTGGATACACTTCACGTTTGCCATGTAATGTATGCACTTTTTGTCTGGCCCCCTGGACGAATTACCAAAGTTGACCCAGATTTTTCTCTGAAAATTAAGACTTGGTATGAAGTTGGCCCAGATTTTTCTTTAAAAACTAATACTTTGCATTTTACAGTTGTGGCCCTAAGGTAGTTGTTTTTTTTTTTAAATTTGGCAGTCAATGTGTTAATAGTATAATTTTTCTTTATTTATGTAAAACGACCCTTTAAGTAGTCTCACAAAAAGATATTAAGCACCGTCAAATCTGGTGAACGAGGAACTAATTGAACATTGTATGGAAACGTCTCAATCAAGATTCAATTTGATTCCTAGCGATGTTTTGGAGAACTTAAGTGAATATATTGATGAGTAAACACAGATGAACACTCTGCCAAACACCCTCCACAGCTTCTCTATTCCCAACAAGTCGATAAACATTTTCTCATGGCTTGTTGAATAATGAGCTGGGAGCCATTGCTACATTAAAATACTTCTTATTTTTCAATACCTCATCCGCACCCCAATGGTGCAATGGGCACTGCATCATATAAACACAGTGTTATCTAGATCGTTAACACATGAAGGAAAGGTGATCAGCCCTCCGCTTCAGGCACCAGTCCAGAGTAATATTGAATAAATATTAGAGTGAAAAAATCACTTTGACTCCCCCTGGGAATTGAACCCAGGCAGTCAAACGCGCTGACCATTACACTACAGGGGCGGACAAAAATAATTACAGTATTTTATTTACATCGTACAGTCGTCAGTCAGAGGGAAATTAATGAAATTCTAAAATTTTTCAGCCATTAAAATATTTATAAAATTATACCAGCAAAAAAATGCATACACAAAAGTTTTAAATTTTGAAAAATCGTCAGACCAGTTTGGCCCATTGCATATAAATATTAGAGTTTAAAAAAAAACACTTTTATTTATTTATTTATTTTAACCCCACCAGATGAGGTTTAATGCACTTTACAATCTACATAACCGAAAAAGGGATTATATGTGCCATAAACACTATGTGGAATAAGTCAAATTCCTTAGCTACGGTATTATTTTCTCATGCTCTTGTTTTTTTATGTATTCTATAAAGATTTAAAAACACAGTTTTATGTGTAAAAAAACTAAATAGATTCCACATATGGACATTATTTATTAAATGCCTTCCTTGTGTTTATATTATATATATATATATATATGTATATATATATATATATATATATATATATATATATATATATATATATATATATATATATATATATATATATATATATATATATATATATATATATATATATATATATATATATATATATATATATATATATATATATATACTTTTTTTTAACATACAGGAGAGGTGAATTCTTTTGAACATTTGTGACCTCTTATGACAATAAACCAGACTTGAAATAGAAGTGAAAATGAGAATATTTATACTAGACTTTTAAAATGTTTACATTTTGAAACAGATAATTTTTAATGAAAATATCAGCCATAAATTTATAGTTACATCATTAGAACCATAAAATGCACTTTTAATGTTCCATCCATAATAATCAATTTTTGAAAAGACCCTATTGTTTTTTTTTGCATACATAGTTTTTTAGTAGGCTATATGTTATAAATTATTTTGGGTACATTCAATTAATATGTACCTAGCTACATAATTTAAAAATTATTTATCACTTTCAAAGGACATGACATTTCTTTTAATATTTACTTTTTTCAGTTTTTGATAAAGATATTTGTATGGTTTAATGATAATATAATAATCATAGTTTTTTCTATAAAAAAAAATAAATAAAAAATAAAAATAAAAATAAAAAATACTTGGCACAATCAGGTATGTCAAATACTTGAAAGCGGCCGGGTCAGGAGTCGTAATAATCGTCGGGTATGTATAAGGAGATGCATGAATGTAGAAGAGGCAAAGAATGTTTGCAAAGACAGAGTGGTGTGGCGTTCGATTCTCTCTGCCTACCCCTGCGGGGAAGCGGCGTGATGGTTAGTTAGTTAGTTATATAATCATAAAATTGTTGAATATTTGGCGCTAATGGTAGTGAACACTAATTAATTCCATTTACACGTCCTCCATTTACCCTTCTTCGTTTTCTTTAAACCTACCCCCAAATTGGCACCTTCTCCCCTAGGTGTGATTGGTAGTAATTAGTTTGGAACCTGGATTGTATTTTATAGAAGGCACTGCAAAAGCAACACAGAGTATTATCATTTTCAAAAGCATTGTTTTTTATAAGTGGTAGTCTGTGGGCGTTTTGTATGCTGCGATTGGACATCCTGTTTGTCACTTCGAATATTGTGACATAACCTCGATCTCTCATCATTTTTGTTTGTTATTTGGTTTAAAACATTAAATTACTAGACTGTAAACAATCTCTCCGGCATTGTTGTCCTAATAGTTATGTCGCTATATTTGTCAAAATGCTTATCGAGTATAAAATGCCATCCAACTCATTTATTACGATATTGTTCTGCCGACAATTCGACAAGGTACACTAGAGATGAAAAAGGACGCCAAAATAAAGTTATACACGGGCAAGAATATCCTTCTTGGAGATTGCCTGTGGCAGAGACTCCGGGACAATTTCAGACAATGTTCAGAGCTTTCGAAAGCGAAGAGACACGATCCCCCACTTTGCTTAGATTGGGTCAATATCCAATTGAGTCATGGCCCAGGCGGATGAAAAAATGGTTTCGAGAGAAGAATGAAAAAATTATTCTCTTAGCGCAAGAATACAACGCGGAAAGAGTTAGAGCACTTGGAACCAACTTGGCAGCTGCTCATTTTATTGTTCACCGTGGTGGTGCCATCAGGTCAGTTTACGAGTTATTTTGTATAAAAAGTTAATATCGCCCACTCCTTTCAAGAACGTCATAAATCAAAAAACTTAATTTTTCAGGAGAACATTTTTAAAGTTAAAAAATATAATATAATGTATTAAAAATAAATATCAAGCCACCTATTGAACATTTTACTGTGCAACAGATCTTTTCAGGTAAAACCTGAAGGTTTTTCCTCCATTTGAAAAATATTTAGTATAATAAAAAAAACAATCGAACAATACCTTTTCTTCAAAATACAAAAACAACACTCTGCTCTGTAGCAGGTCTTATATTAAGTTAAAAATATGCCTCTTTTGCTGGGATATAGTATATTTTTTGGACATTCCGAAAACATGCATAACTGAAAATTGACAATTTATGACGTTCTTGAAAGGAGTGAGCAATATATCAAAAATAAATCAATATAAGCATCTCCAGTTAATATTTATCTTCTTCGAACCCTTACCCGCACCCCAATGGTGCATAGGGCAGTGCATCATATAAACAGTGTTATCTCGATCTTTAACACATGAAGGAAAGATGATCAGCCCTCCACTTCAGGAACCAGTCCAGGGCAATATTGAATAAATATTAGTGAAAAAATCACTTATATTTTATTTGACTCCCCCTGGGACTCGAACCCGGGACCTCCTGTACGGTAGTCGAGCAAGCTGACCATTACACTACAGAGGCGGACAGATTAATATTTATAAAAAATAGTGAACTCCAGTTTGAGATCTTGAATATTATACAAGTACCTGCTTTACATTCATTCATTGTATACAGGTCAATTAATATATTAAGATTTACTCTGCAATAGTTTATTGTGGAGTAAATCTCAGTTTGACGCTTTGTATTCACGATCATGTAAAATAATTTATTATAATATTTCAGTTAATGTATTAGTAGTATAAAAAAGTTCATCGATTCAAAGGTTGCACCAATTTAAAAGAGAAAATTATGATTTTTCTTCTCAGGTTTACAGGTGGAAAGCAATGGATAAAGTTAGAAGAAAAACACAAGAAAATTGCCCCACTACCAAATATTTTTTTACCTGGTATATTTGTGGAAATGATAGACTGTGAACATTTAACCCATGGAGGCTTACGCTATCAAGGACTTCTAAATTTTGAAGGCTTGGATTTCTTAAAATGGCTCTCTCTAAAGAATAACCGGCACGTCGACGATTGGGGTTTAGACAGAATAAGCTGTCTGACTCGTACCTCATTGGAATACTTGGACCTTTCAGGCTGTTCAGTTACCCACAGGGGGATTCAAATATTACACAGAATGGAAAAACTCAAATTATTAATACTAGATTTAGAGGAGACTGACGAACTAGAATATACACTCGCGGCTTTGCAAGAACTTAATCCAGCATTGCTGGTGAAGTGTAAATACAGCAATCTTTTGTCAGCTGGAGGAAATGTGCCAGAAATGCCACTTTTAAAGTAGGAGGAAGATATTCCTTTGTGAATTTCATTTTTCCGTGTTATTAAACATTATGACTGTAAAAATTAGGCTTTATCCGTTTGGTCCGTATGTTGGAGTAGGATATTAGACCCTCAGTAATATGTATTGCTAAGGATTAAAACAGCCTCTTCTTCCTTTCTAGTCCACTTTGCAAATGGTATTTTCTTAAATATGTATATTAAATATTAAAATTTAACTGCACATGGTTCCATTTAATCCTTTTGACACCTTCCCATTACCCGATGCCCGCTATCGCACTGCCTTCATGTGTCTGGAACTTATCGAACACTGCTGCAAGTTTTTCAGACATGGGATTTGGTACATATCTACTTTCTACTTGATACTTACCTCGATCTAATAAATATTTATAATTTGTTGTATGTATTGAGACAAGATCTTTAAATAAAACACAATTTTCTTATAATAAACTTTAGTTTTATTCCTTCAATCATTGAATGATATTTGATACAACTTTTTAATTTGAACTCAGTTCTATGGCCCAAACATGGCTTTGTCAACAACCTTCAATTTGTTATCTCCTTGTACAATAAACTCGTTAAGTATCTTCTGCGTTGGTCCATAAGTTGGATGTAATACAGTTTGCTTTATATAGAACATATCGATTACACGGTATCCAAATATGTTTTCTGTAATGTGATGTGCTTTAGATAAAAATATTTACACCTTGATTAATATTGACTAACCACATTTATGGGATTTTCTCCTAGGTCCTTAAATGTAATTGCTCAATTCACAAAAATATGTTGCGCTACACTTCTACTGAAACACTTTGACATGGATATGGTACGGTTCCGCTATTATTCAAATATTTCGGTGTACTATTTTCATATAAACAATTGCTTTTTCTACTTTTAACTGTGGAAATGGAGAAGGTAAATTCAAATTTATCAGACAATATAATATGAGCACATTCTACAAAAGTAAAACACATATTCGTATAAAAGAATTGACTCAATAACCGACGGTGTCACGTGTCAGATAGACTTAGATAAATTACTCTTACCGTACGCCCGCTTCAAAGAAAAATTTCTTTCAAATATAATAAGAGATCAACCAACAAATCAAATTGATATAAATAATCAACATAACTCTACGCACATAAAAAATAGTCCTTTTACATTTAGAGAAGGATTAAACAAATGAAAATGAATACACTAATGTCGTAAACATTCTCAACAATCTCAATTTAGTGTACATTAAAACTAAATAATAATACAAAATGAATAAAATATATAAGCACCTCGATACTAGTCACACAGTATGATGACTAACATTTCTTTCTTTATTTGCAATAAAATGTACGCATTCACAAGCACTCATTTATGAATTTGGCCATCAATACATATTGATTTAAACATTTTCATCATTTGGATATTTTCTTGCAACAACGAAGCGATGCAATCTACTGTAGAAGAATCATAGCTAGCCTTGCTGTAAGTCAATTAAGCAGAAGGATCTTCGGCGTTAATACTTCTTATAGACACTATAAAAAGTTGACTTAGGAACCAGTTTTAGAAATCTACAGCAGATAACTTTAAACAATGCACAATGATAATTCACTAAAAATAATAATAAACAAATAATTTGCAACAAAAGTACAATTATTTAACCCCCAACTGAAACAACAGCCATACTAAAACAAGCCAAGTATTCCATCTCGCAGTCTTTAGTCTGTTTTGTACATAAGATGAATGTTAAGGCAACCCAAGGGAGAACTCCTTAGACTTATCTAAAGTTATGATGTAGAAAAAACAATACTTTGCCAACATTATTATTTTATTTCTTTTTTACATAGATATTATTTCAAAATATTTTTACTAAATTTATCTCTCATATCACTCCTTTTCAAAATAAACACATGTTCGGAACATTATGGTGAGTTATGCTCTTTGAATAACTAACTACACCTGTTATGGAGTGAGAAAATATGGACATTCTACTTGTTTGTTGTCATACATATAAAAAAATATATAATTGCGGGACAGTCACTATCAAACCTATCGTTTGGTACAACGTAAAATGCTGACCTGATGTGTTTTTCATCATCGCGTCAAGAGGCAAGTGTTCAGAAATAACCTTGAAGTATCCCTAAATGAGTTTCTCACCCGAAACAATGTAATACATTTACTAAGGTGTTCTTATAAGATGAGTGTGTAATGCCAAAAAGTGAATTATGTGCATCGACTATAAATATAAATCTATATTATTAATTTAACGACTTATGCCAAAACACATTTACTTAAGTTACGATTTGCAGCTATCCATACTAACATTTAAACGTAATTCCAATCGAATTATGATTTTCAAATGACAATACCAGTTATATTAAATGGCTATATTATAATTATGTTTCCCTTTGTGTTCAGATCACCATAAAATTTTGATAAACATTTACAAAATAAAGGTAATAATTGATTGATATTGCCAAAATGAATATACCATATCGGTATGTGGTAAGATTAATAAAACTTGAAATGTCACTAGAAAATTAATAATGCAAATAGCTTAATAAACTAGTAACAAATGTTTCACTATTTCTCTAGTATTTTTTGCATACAATGTGTACTGGATATTGAGATACATTGTATACCAATACTTCCCAAATTGTATAAAATGGTTAGGTATGGGTTCATAAATTCGTCTATCTATTTTTTTATGTAAATTTGTCATTATGTATAATGGTTCTCAATACTAGATAAGTAGTAATATTGGTCGTAGCACTTAAAAAGTAAGCGTTAATAATAACAAAAAGTGTTATAATAAAAGAAGGAATAATTGAAATTAAGAGTCGAGACTAAATAAAGTTATCACTCTAGAGATGTCAGCTAGCTCCTTTCCAATAGATATCTCTTCTGACTCGGTAGAAAGCTAAATGACAACACTGATATTGCAGACGTAGACACAATATGTGTGTGATATTACCAATAAGTAAAGACGAATAAATTGTACAATATAACAACCCACATAGTTAATATACTTATCTAATCAACGATTCATTGATAATCATCTCGCTGTTACAACAATGTAATAATTCGCTACTAATATTTATATAATTTAATTTTCCTAAAGCGGGAGTCCCTCGACGTGTGTGCTATAAGAATATCAAATTTGTCTACATTTCTCTTGGACTACGTAAGAAGACACATTATACCTACGTATTGTGGCACAAAATCATTTCAGGATGCTACTAATCAAACGTTACATCGTTAATACACATTGGGGAAGACTTAAAGTGGGGAGCCAGTACTGAGATTAAACAGAAAAAGGTTTCGCAGTAACAACTAACTTCTCTATAGCACAGCTGTGAAATGAGGGATTCTGACAATCTCCATAAATTCTAAAACATTCACCATTCAAATAATCATCCATTTTATAATAATATATTGAGTTATTTCCTCATATTTCTTCATAATTTCTTTCATTTTGTTCTATATAATATAAAAACTCTTCTTACATATATAAATTCTTACTCGCTATGTCATTGCACACCATCAAACTCGTTTTGTTGAACTGACTTTATTATTATTACAGTAAATTGAGCTCTCTCCTTGTAAAATGGTCGCCTTTCTTACGATGCGCTCTGAATGCGCTGAGCCGACACAATCCAGCAAGTAACAACAGGATGCATACCAGGAGGTAACCCAAATAGTAAGATTATGTCAATCGAACAATATATTCCGTAACTGGTTTATGTTTGTCATAATGTAAAAATATTAAAATCTTAACTATTTATTAAAGCTACAAATGTCAAATAAAATGTATTACCGACTTCTCCGTATAATTGATCAATTGATTATCAAACAAATAAGGTTATATATTTCACAACCTTTCCATCATCAAAAGATTAATAAAAAATCAATAACCTTCCACTAAAAAATATAACACGGTAGTTGTAAATATATTTAACAAAACAATATTTTATGACAATTTATCATGATGTCATATTATGCTATAATGATATTTATATTAAAAGGATGGGAAATACATCAGGTAGAAGATTCAAACTGTCAATAGGCATCATAAACAGCGAACTGTGTTCCTTATACAATAAGGGTGTTGGTAGAATATAGCAGCTCCGAGTAGTCTCCCGACAACAGAGGTAGCGGGTAACTAGTTGCGGGGGAGAGCTATAATGGAGATGGTGAAGTTTTGCTAACTGCTGTGGTTGTTGGCACTCGGAGTCACTGCAGGCGAGTTCATCCCTAAACATTCAACCATCTTATTATAATAAACAAAATGCCGCATCAAATCACAATAGTACCTTAGCCGAGGAAAACTCACCCGTCGGTGTGCCGTGATCTGTCGGGGTGGCATTCGGTTGGGCTTTCTTTTGGAGCCTCTGGCGCACTTCACGAATTTTCAGCTGCAGCGACGATTTGTTTGGAAAAATATCTATATGGCTCGCCTGACAAAACACACAATAATGTGAACATTTATATTTCGCAACTACAATATGTATTTTATATTATAACCACATCCAACTAGGTCAGGGGTCGGCAACGTTTGGCTCTTTAAACAATTTGTGTGGCTCTTTCTTTGTCAAATTCAAAATGAAATTTTTTACAGAAATTTATATATTTTACAGAGATTTAAACATCTATGATAGATGCATAAATCTGCGCAAAAAAAGTATCTGATAAAAAAAATGTTACTTAAAAAATATTTTTAGATTCCTTTAAACATTCAATAAATTAAATTAAATTATTGTAAATTGAAAATTGACTCTCCAAAATTTCCAAACAGTTTTGCTCCTCACATTTGGCTCTTTTGGTCCAAGGGGTTGCTGACCCCTGAACTAGGTTATCGAAGTGGCAAATGAATCTTTGAAATGTTCAATTTCATATGCAGTTTTTAAAAGCATTAAAAAATTAACCATCTATACTATTTGAGCTGCTCATAGTTAGCAAATGACTAACTAATCATTGGTTTGTCTAGCGCCTGTTATTATTGTGGATCCTCACCTGGAAGAGGCTGGTGGCCTGCGTGGAGGGGAAAAGGCCGTGGATTTTGAAGAGGTGGAGCACGAGTTGGCGCCGCTGGTTCAGGAGATTCCGGTGGCCGATCTCCCGCCCGCCCGTCCCCCCTCCGGGAGTGCACGGAGATATGACGCCCCCAATATCCTCTTGAGATTCAACTGAAATAATCATTCCACATGACCCCAAACAATTCGATCCTCATTTCCATTATATCCAGACTATAGTAGTCTCGGTTATCTGACCTACTAGGGCAATGCCCCTTTCCTTTACTTTACTAATGAGGCGTCTGCGAGATTTGGCAGCCAGAAAACGACAAACAGCAGGTAAACAAAAGACAATCACGGACTTTTTTACCCAAGCTTAAGTATAGTTTCGTAGTTCACTGCATTGTATGTGAGTATGTACCTACTGTAAAACATGTTTTATTACTTTGCCGTAAATGCATTTTGATGTTTTAGTTCGTTACATTCAGTTATGTTACATGTACATATAAGATTTCGATGTGCAAATAAAATTAACACATTTTCAATGTCGTTTTTATCATTTTCAGTGTTATCCGACCTTTTCGCATATGGCGGATATTGCCGCGGCCGGTTTAGGTTGGATAATCGAGACTACTGTATTTGAAGATGAACAAAAGCAAAACAGTAAGCCCTCTCCAAGTGTGAAAAGCCATCATGTAAATAATGTTTTTACATTATTTTGTTATCTTACAGAGCTAAGGTAACTTTTGAAAATAAGGAATGGTTTAAAATAAACTAAAAATTAATTTATATAACAAAAAATTAACTATATGGATATGGTGAATAGTTTAGTTGTCAATAATCAATATTGACTGAACCATCTGTCCAAATTGACAATATCCAGGGTCTTCACCCTATTTATGTATATATTTTATTTATAAATTAATAAATGAAATGGTTTGAAAAAAAATGACATTGTACTGATATGGTCAACAAAAATCGTACCTTTAAATAGTGGATTGTTAAATGATGTAAAAGGATTGGTGTAATTACCTTGAGCCATATATTCCATCAGCCTACCTCTGTATGCATCAGCATTGAAGTCGGGCCCGAAGAATGTGGAGCCGACGAGCTTGTTACCGGCTGACTTGGGGCCGTGACTAGAATGGGGCGTGCTGGGGACGCTGCTGGTGGCGCTGCTTCCCTCTCCCAGTTCCACACTGTACGTCGGGGTGCCCTCTTCCTCATTTCCTGTTACAAATAAGTGTTCCTTATGCGCGATAAGTTCTTTAAAAAATCCTATTACAATTGGCTCAGACATTCTAACATAACTGGTCCCTGAAACGTGTGCCAAAATAAAATAAAAAGTTTCAAATATGACTGGGTTAATTACCAAAGTTTTTTTTACCAGCATTTTTTCGATATGGCAATTTTGATGCAGTTTGATTCATTTTAGGAAGATCTATCATAGAAATAAAGAAAAGAAACGAGTCAATTTATTTGACAGTCTAATGTTGGCACCACTTACTTTTTTCCTGTGACACTTCCAAAGGAAAAAGCATATGATGGGGCTGTGGCCAACAAAACTAATCGAATAGAAGACTTGAGGCATACCTTACAGTATATACCTACTGAGCATAAATATGTAATTTAAAATTGGCCCGAAGGTTAATTTTGACTAATGTGTGTATTTTTTTCCTTAAAACTATGATTAGTAACCAAAGGGAAAAACTTTAAATTAGCATGATTAATTCTAAAAAAGGCAAAAAATCTCAAACATTATACGTATTAACTGTGTATAAATGTTAAAATTAAAAAATAATATAGCTGTCTAGTTTTTTATCATTTTGGTAACTAACCGATTCATATATAAATGACGTTTGAATCTTGAATACAAAATACAAGTTTTGAAGAACAAGTTGTACAAATGGATAATATGTACGAAGATGCAAAATAAACCAACCTTTAAGTCTTCCGTGTTTGTTCCTTATGTTATAAACCTGCGGGCTACTCGGCACCGCGATGGAACTCGGACTGCTAGTATCGGGTTTAAATTGCGGTAAGGTGTTGAATTTTTTTTCAAAGTTGACCGTTTCCAATACCCTAAAACAAAGAGAGAAATTAATTTTTATAATTTTGTTTATACGTTGATTTTGAAAATGAGAATTGAAGAGATCATGGAGAATGAATGATAATAATAAGAAAAGAACAAGGTGTAAAAATAAAGGAAAGATATTTAGTTCCAGATGTGCAGGTTGTAGGCCTGTAGTTTGACAGGCCATTTACATATACAATGATGAGTTTCAAAATTCCAATTTTCAAAATGGTGTAAAATCAGAAATGCTTAATCACAGGCAAAGTTAAATGGGGGAAATTAATGTTGAATTATATGACTGTAGAATGTATGTTGAATTATATGACTGTAGAATGTATGTTGAATTATATGACTGTAGAATGTATGTTGAATTATATGACTGTAGAATGTATGTTGAATTATATGAGGGTGCAATGGGAATAAAAAAATTGTTGTGATTTATCGCTCACTCCTTTCAATAACGTCATAAATCAAAAAACTAGATTTTTCAGGAGAATATTTTTAAAGTTTAAAAATATAATACAATTTATTAAAAATAAATATCAAGCCACTTATTGCACATTTTACCATGCAACAGATCTTTTTAGGTTAAACCAGAAGGTTTTTCTTCCATTTGAAAAATAACTAGTTTATTTAAAAAAAAATTAAACAATACCTTTTATATAATAATTAGACAACACTTTTTGCCCTGTAGCGGGTAAATATTAAGTTAAAAATATGCCTCTTGCTGGGATATAGTACATTTTCTGGGCATTGCGAAAACATGCACAACTGAAAATTGTCGATTTTTGATTTATGACGTTCTTGAAAGGAGTGCGCGATATGAACGTAGAACATAAGTTGAATTAATTTATTATTAGATTAAAACCAATATTTTTAGCTTTTCCACTTTTTTTATTTGACCAGCGACCGGGTTTCGTCGTTACCGACATCATCAGACTGGGGTGTCGGTAACGACGAAACCCGGTCGCTGGTCAAATAAAAAAAAGTGGAAAAGCTAAAAATATTGGTTTTAATCTAATAATAAATTAAAAATGCAATTCCATCACGAAGTGTCAGTGGATAATATAAATCTATTAAATAAGTTGAATTAATGTATAATGAAGGTGTAATAGGAATGTAACTATTCTCACTAAAGGTATCTTACTTGTCCCTTCCATCTGCCATGGTTTTCTTGGAGAGATTTTTCTTTACGGACGGACTGCTGAGAATAGAAGAGTGCATGTCCGCGCTGGGCTTGGGGGAGAGCAGACTACTCAGGCTGCTATTGCTGGAAGCTATGGACGGAGACTTCATATTCTGCAAGGCGTTGCTCGCGGACGTCAGGTTGGGGGTGGAGGCCTGGATGAACACCTGCGGCGATGTTTGGATGTTCAGGGGTCCACACGTCGTGTTGGCAGCCTGAGTGAATATCGATGAAGTCGTTTCACCGCTCGAAGATATGGCTGTAATCATGTCCGTTTCAAACTTATTACTACATATACGGGATATGCTTAGTCCCGGACCTATTTCACTATAGATTCCACATCATAAACTAACTCTTTCAGGTGATGCCACATGTATGTGGGAGGCGTCAACCTTATCCAGATATTTTGCTTCTGTATATTTATGGCAGATGACATACCACCGTGCCATTATATTATATACCAATCTCTTTGTTAAGGTCTAAACTACATATATCACTCACTCCTTTCAACAACGTCATATATCAAAAATTGTCAATTTTCAGTTGTTAAATTTTTTCGGAATGCCCAGAAAATGCACCATATCTCAGCAAAAGCGGCATATTTTTAACTTAATGTTTACCTGCTACAGGGCAGAAAGTGTTGATTTTGAAATTTGAAGAAAAGGTTTTGTTTAATTTACTAAATATTTTTCCAATGGAGAAAAAAACCTTCAGGTTTTATCTAAAAAGATCTGTTGCACAGTAAAAAGTTATTTTATATTCTTTTATTTCATTATATTCTTAAACTTTTAAAACGATCTCCTGAAAAATCTTTTTTTTTAATATATATGATATTGTTGAAAGGAGTGAGCGATATGTACACAATTATAAAATCCTATCGTAAGTGGTCCGCAGGCGTAAAAAACACCCATCCGAAATGTGTTAATACAAATCAATAAATAATATAATCTAGTAAAATGTCGGACCCATACTGAGTCTCCTCTGCAGCGGGGCCCTGCCGAGCTGCGCGGGCGTGGGCGCCAACTGGAAGGGCTGCGAGCGCGGCTCCTCGGGCGGAAGCGCGGGGCGCGGTGCTCCTGCGGCGGGCGCCGACAGGGGGGCGGCGCGCGCGTGCGGCGAGGCCGGCGGCGCCTGCACGCGCGGGGACAGCAGGGCCTGCTGCGTACTCGCCGCGCCGTGGTAAGGGCCCTCTGCGTCCGGCCTCCTGCGACAAACGTTAATTTACACATTACTTCCCAGTTCTTGAAAACTCCCAGTTCCTTCAAAAGGAACTGGGAAAAACTCCCAGTTCTTTCAAAAGGAACTGGTAGTTGATATGATAATTTATAAACTTTATAAAATAATTTCAATAATATATTCGGCAGTCACTTTGAGGTAAAATCTATCCATTTTTAATTCAAGTTTTACTTAGCAGTAGAATTCCTAAAATTAAATAATACGAAAAGTTATTAACTGAAATATTTTGAAACAATAGAAATTCATAAAAATCTAAATAATAATAAACCCATAATTAACAATATGACAATGACTAAAGACTCCGCCCTATTCTCTATGTTCCTGCTAATAAGAAATAATAAAAAATAAATAAATGAAAATAAGAAACAGCTCCTATACTCTCTTCATCCTTCAACGAACCAAGGACCCAACTATAAACTTTAGAATTAGTTTCACATACGGCATTTGAAAATGCGGTATGCATTGAAACACGTGACAATAAATTAAAAATTTATAAAATAAAACTAGAACTTTTTAAACTACATTTTTTGGTCCTCTTCTCCAACCGATTTTGACAAAAACCTTGGTTACGTATGTACGTATGAAAAACTTGGTTAGGTACGTGGTTAAAAATATACCTGTACATGTTTAACCCTGACGATGACAAGGTTCTTGTCGAAACCGGTTGGAAAAAAGTACCAATTAAAAATTTGATAAAAAAAAACAAAGTTTATAAAATGTACCACAAAGTATCTCCGAAAAACATTCATGATAACAGATATTGTTACAGCACGAACAATGCAATATTGTTACGGTATAATTCAGATTTTTAAATATGTACTTACAATAATGTCTTTCTATTTTGATTAGCTTGAGAAACAATCACAGATTGCCCTGTGGAAACAGGTATTCTTGTACTGCCAGCATCTAAAACAGTAAAAAGTGGTAAAATTTCTTTGATTGTTAAATCTGCATGCTAAGAGTATTGTTAAATCTGCATGCTAAGCTGCGTCCGCCTCCGTAGTGTAATGGTCAGCACGCTCGGCTACCGTTCTGGAGGTCCCGGGTTCAATTCCCAAGGGGGGTAAAATAAATATAAGTGATTTTTTCACCGTCATATTTATTCAATATTACCCTGGACTGGTACCTGAAGCGGAGGGCTAATCACCTTTCCTTCATGTGTAAACGATCAAAATAACACTGCGTTTATATGACGCAGCGCCTTATGCACCATTGGGGTGCGGATAAGGGTTTTATTATTATTATTATTAAGAGTATTGTATTTTTTAAATTTTTGAAATCTTTACTCTCTATCTTAATGATTTAAATACAGTTTTAACCTTTCCTTCTCGGTGATATGTATTTACTACAATTCGACTATAATAACGAGAACATTGATATAATAGATACGGGCTCGGAATGTTTGTATTCCTCCGTGATACAATTACATATTATAATATAAAGTTATTCATTTGCAGCGACGGAAATAAATGATTTGTGAAAAAGTCGGGGATAGAATCACTAATACATAAACGTTTCTCAGTGTGTGCATGCGTGCCATGCTTTGCAAATACGTGCACGCGGCTTCATACTGTTTCCCCCGATCTCCTTTTGGTAGCGCACAAGTCATGCTTCGGGGTGGTCGTGTTGATACGACAAGTATGGCGTCTACTTGAGATTTATTTATTTTTTGTTTTCAGATACTTACCAGAGCTAACATTACAAAATTGTTACTTTTCAAGTTCAACTATGATCAATAATAGCGACATGTAGGAATATTCACAATTTTCACAATCACCATTGCGCACGGGTGTTTTTAGCACCGTAAGGGAAAGTTTAAACTGCATTTAATATTTTTAAAGTAAGAGACAGTAAACTTTGTTTTGTTTTCTCACATCAATATTTTTTTTTTACCTGTATTAACAGGAAGATATAGATTTTGGACGCGAACATAGTGTACTCCACCCTCGCTCCCAGCAGCGTTGGCATCATTTGACATTGTCTGAGGAGTTGTCTTTATTAAGAGATTCGCATATGTATTTTGATCCGACAAAAACAATGTCAGAGGGGCTGAAAAGAAAAAAATACATAAATTATTATTATATATGATAGACAGCGCAAAAGTTTGTGCGACTAATTTTAATTTGAACCATCCAAATGTAAGTTGAGAGCAGTGATTTATACATATTTTGAAAAAAAGACCGTGTTTTTTATGCCAGCTACTCTAAATACTAATTTATTATTTATACCTCTCTCGGTGTTAAATATAGTAATTCATTTAAATTTTCATTATTTACAAAAAATGGTGATGATATTGTTTGATTCACACAGTATTATACCGTCTTTAAAAATGACAACATGATAGCAGAAATTTAAGTTGTACAATTGGAAAAGAAATTTTATACATATTTTATTGGAATGAGAGAAAGGATGAAAGAGACAATTTTAAAAATGTCACCTTATTATATGGACTGAATTATGTTTCCTAACTAGTCATATATAGCAAAATGCTTTTACTTCTATCACACACTGTCTCAAGTGATTTCACTTACATAAAATTGTTCTATCACTCTCTTCCAAAAGTTGGCTCAATTACAAATAATCTTTTAATAAGAGTCAAAAAGAAGAAAACATACTTGTAGTATTCCCGGCGGCAGTTCGGACCGGCTTGACGAGGGTGACCATGGGACTCTTGAGGACCGATCCCGCGATGGTTTGAGCGTTAGTGGTCGCGGTCAGTCCGATACTCTGCGGCGAGATCTTGATCTGAGCCGTGGACGCCGCCAAGGAAGTCTTGACTTGGCTCAGGGCCGTCGCGGCCCACTGCCGGCCGTTCTCGGTGGCGGTCACGATATTCACAAAGGTGGCGTTCCCCTGCGACTGGGGAACGGAGGGGGACACGGTGAACGTCTGCTGGGTCTGCGGCATGGACTTGAAGGCCCCCCCGGTCGGGTGGAAGGCGGACACGCCCGACGGACTCGACACGGTCAGCGAAGCCAGCACGCTGTCGGTAGAGCCAACCCTATTAATGAGCGAGCACATTTATCAGTACAGATGTAAATAAAATGTGAAGCTACAGGTAATTTCAAATGGGAATTATGACAATTGTGGAGGTCATCGCCAAAATGTTACATTTCCATTAAAAACGTTTTTAAGTAATCAGGAATTCTAGCTTGTAAAACTGTTACGTTTTGGTGCGATTTAATAATTTCATA
Source organism: Brachycentrus maculatus (assembly GCF_059751285.1). Taxonomy (NCBI): domain Eukaryota; kingdom Metazoa; phylum Arthropoda; class Insecta; order Trichoptera; family Brachycentridae; genus Brachycentrus; species Brachycentrus maculatus. The sequence continues at coordinate 5,149,538 of NW_028280809.1, read as the reverse complement.
TTGGCTTAACACAGGATTGGTCACGTTTTGTCGCAACTTTAATTAAGATATCGATAGTATACTGTAAACAGAACAGATTTGCATTTAAATGATTTTTTGTGCAATATTGGAAATATAACTTTTTGGTGAGGACCTCCACAATTGGTCTCTAAACCGGAACGAACAATGTAAATAATAAAATTTTATAATTATAAAAAATACAAAATTAAAATTGGAATCTGTATTTTTTATAATTCTGATAAAAAATACAGATTTTAATTTGAAAAAGACAGAGTAAAACAAAAAATATTTTGTATTAGAACGGCTGAAACTTGAGAAAATAATGAAAGAATCATGTCTTTCATTATTTTCTAAGGTGATTATGGAAATTGAATTCGAGCGGTTGTCAGGTAAATATACTGAAAATGGTTAATGTAAAAAATTATAATTGAATCTCATTTTGGCAAGAAATGCCAGTATAAAATTAGATCAATTTGGAAAGAAAAGAAAAACTGATTTATCTTTCTCGATGACTACGTAGAAAATAAAGAATAACCTCGCTTTGATTGGTTTTGGTCTTCTTGTATGGTCGACTCCCGAGGCAGAACTGTATGCAGGCATTGAGTTGTTGAACTTATCCTGTTTGGAGGCAATATCGGAAATGCTCTGAGATATAGCATTATGATCTGACGTCGGTATCTCTGCATTGCGAGAGCTCACCGTGACCGACTCGGAATTCTGACTTTCAGAATCGGAATCTGTCACCTTTTCACCGCATTTAAGATCAATTTCGACAGGAGCTTGCTGAGAATCTTCGCAAATAACCTTAAATGAAAAAATAATAAAATGTAACAAATAAATTTAAAAAGTTATGTTTTTTAATTAATTTTGGGTGTAAAAATATCGCATACCATTTGATCATCGTCACTCAAGTTATCGTGTAAAGTGCTATGTGGAGATGGCAAGTCCAGAGCATTGTACGAAGATATCGTGAGAGGAATGTTATCTCTGCTGGTCGAAATGGGATTGCCGCAGTCCAGAGGAGTTCGTGGACTCTAAAAGTATTCAAATCACCATTTTTGTTTTAAAGTCCCAACAAAACAATAAGGATTTATTTTCATTCCAGTAAACATAGGAAATTCTGGGATAAAATGAAAAATCTCACCTGAGGTGTGGAACTATTGCAAGGATCTCGTCCGCTCGATGATTTGCGCCTATCTTTGTTGCACCATTTCCATTCTGGATGAGCTTTGAAATGAGCTTCTTTAACCTAAAATAAAATTTACGAGACACATTTTTTTTTCAACAATTACGATCTCTCCAATTTTAGATTTAAACATAAATAAATAAAACACTTTGATGATACCATTTTGAAATTTTCATTAGACACTATTATTTTTGAGAACACAAACTACATACTTGTATTAGTACAATTATGCGGACCTCAATTATCCAAACTGTATAAAAAACAGTAATAAAAAATGCTCATTTTGAAGGATTTCAGTGCTTCAGACATTGTAATGAGTTCTAGCTTTAAATACAGTAAACCACCCTATAACGTTGAGATATGATCCTCGTTATCGGAGGGAACATTATAGGGAGTTAATGTTTTAAATTGTATGATTACATTTTAACCAGCGGAAATGACTGAGAATGAGTAATTATTACATAAAAATACAATCTAAAAACATTTACCCTCTGTAACATTCCCTCCGATAACGCGGTACCTATCACAACTTTATAGAGGGGTTTACTGAAAAATCTTTTAAGGATTTTTTCAATTACATATTTTGTTTTATTTCCTGAATCTTTTTACATTTTATATTTTAACTATCCCATGTAAAGAAGATGAAAGAGAAGCATGGACTCGAATCGGATGGTATAATATATATGGGATGGTTACCTCGCTGGCCAAATCGTGGTACTGTTGTTTCTTATCGGCCGTCAGAGCATACCACCACTCCCCCAAGATCTTGCTGACAGTTCTGTTATCCTGGTTGGGATGGTTCTTATGAACGAGGGTGCGATGGCGCTTGGAGAATATCATGAATGCATTCATCGGCCGACGTATTCGCGGGTCCTTCTGTAGGATAAAATTAAATGTGTGTGTTATTTGTAACAACTATTTGACCGCCCTACCCATATGAACATACATGATACGTCAGCTATACAACAAGCCGTATCCCATATGTTAAGGTACAAAAAGTATACCCGCAACCGCGGAAATGTTTGTGACACGTCAATTGTTCTTACTCGTACTATACTATAAATCAATACATAATATGGCTCCAGAATATCTAAAAAAGCTGTATATTCCAGATAATTTGGTTGATAGACGTCTCACGCTTCTATCGGCTACACCCAGAGAGCGGAACCTTTTCTTCATGTGTTAACTATCAATTGCAGTGCCCTATGCACCATCGGGTGTGGATGAGGGTTAAAAAAAAACTAAACGAAAAGGCGAATGAGCTTACCTTGGCGGCTGCTCCTTCATTCTGTTGTGCGGTGCCTAGTGCGGAGAGGGAGTGGCTTCTCCTCTTGTTGGCACTGTTGGCGCTGGCGCTCATGATGTCGGAGGGCGTGAGGGGCTCCCCGCTGGTGGAGGGGGTGGTGAGGGGGCTGGGAGGCATGGCCTCGCATTCAAACACGTCGTCGTCATCATCTAGGAAAACAAATAGAGTATTAATAAACAGTAGAGTATTACTAATGTGTAAAGGCAACTAGCCGTAACTCAACATGCGGCTGTTTGGCTTAATACGGCTTAAAGCATTCTTATAACTGGCCTCTAACATATACAATCACAAATTTTGCTTTACCTCTTTCCTTTACCAAGATATTCATATTTCCAAATAGCTACAAATTGTATTAATTTAATACATGTTTTGGCAAAAAAACATAATTTTAAGTTAACTATAAACTCTCAAAGCTACTGTTTCTAACTTGCGGCTATTTGTCTTTGCACATAAGATTAGCAAATATATGAGAATGGAAAATAAAATGTAGATATACAAAATATGTGTTTGACCAATAGCCACCTATGGGATTGGGGCAAGAGCAGATACATCTATAACAAAATTTTGAATTCGAAGCTCTAAGATGGAAACTCTCCGATCTATAACCGGAAACACGTTGCGAGACTGCATAAGAAACACTGATATCCGGAGCATGTGTAAGACGGAAGATATTGTAAGGCGGGGAGGACAATTAAAGGCGATACTGGAATGAGCATGTCAACAGATTGTCAGAAGACAGACTTCAACATATCGCGCTCCAAGGAAATCCTGAAGGATGTAGACAAAGCAGACCCCCGAAAAGATGGAGAGATAGCTGGCAGTCAACATCCCAAGAGCAACAAGCGGCAGCACAGACAGATCCTCAGGATCTATAAAAAGAAGAAGTAAAATGTAAGAATGATATTTACCAGGCGCATCGTCTTCCATCTTGATGTGGCAGTGCGGCAGGGTGTCGGGGGAGGGCGGGGGGTGGTGGGGTGGCGCCGAAAGCGGCGGGGAGGGGGGCGGGGAGACCACGCCTCCCCTCCCCAGGATGGGCACCAGGCTCTGCCAGGGGAACACCGTTCGCGCCGCGTTGCTTACTGAAATAAAATAATTAAATTATTCTTCTTTTTTTCCATGTTCACTCCCTAGGAGGAGCATATAGCCAACACAAGACGTCTCTAAGTCACTCTGTCACGCGCCATCTCCTTGGCTTCTTCCCAGGCCAGTCCGGCATCTCAAAACTCTGCTCAGCTCTGCGAGTATAGTCGGTGAATGGTCGTCAGCGGCCTTCCGGGGCGCCGGAATCCTCGGGGTTGGAAGAAAGGACATGAGAGGTTAATGCTCTCAGGTGGCATTCTAAGGGCATGTCCCAACCATGTCCACCTTCTCCTCATCAGGACTTCAAGTATGAGGGGCTGTTGGGTTCTCTTCCTCATTCCAAGTCATACCACTTTACACCCAGTATTCGCATCAGGCATCTATTTTCAAAACTTGCCAGTTTCTCGCTCTGAGCTTTGGTGAGGTGCCACGACTAACACCTATACAGCAGCAGTGTTAGGATGCAGGCGTTAAAGATACGAAACTTGGTTTTTGTCAAGTAAAGAAGTGAATCCCAGACATTGCGCATTTTATTGATATGGCTCTTGCCATTCCGAGCCGTATGTTCAGTTCCTTCTGGACACTAACATCCTCCGCCATGTGTGCTCCAATTATTAGCGCCTATTTATTCAATTGGATAAGTTGAATTTGTCGAGTACTCTGCCCCTTGAGTGAATTCGACGAATCGTTTCATCTATCTTCTAAATTCTTTGTATTTTTAGAATTGTAATTGATTTGGCGGATGGAGAAGGGTATTGTAAAAAGTCAAACTCGTGATTACGAAATATTCAGAATCTTATTAGAAATTTAAATGAAAGTAACTTACCAATGATGGTTGAATGAGGAGTGGTCGGCGTATGCGGCTGGGGTGGAGGCAATACAGGCAGCAGTTGACTAGGGTGTACTATCACTGCACTGCCCACCATGTTGTTTATATTGTTGCGCTACAAAGTTAATAAACTCTTCAAAAAATCTACTAATGCACGAATAATTCATTTTTAATTAATGTATTACTTAGTAAATATGTACCACTTTTTCTTAAAATCTACTGCGACACGTGTTTCGATGCATTCCGCATCATTTTCAAATACGGTGTTTGAAAATGATGCGGAATGCATCGAAACACGTGTCGCAGTAGATTTTAAGAAAAAGTGGTATTTACTAAGTAATTAATTAAAAATGGATAGATTTTACCATAAAGTGACTGCCAAATCAATAAATGAAATCACCAATAATTCACCTATTTTTAGTTTAACCACTTTATGTCATGTTTTTTCACAAAAAAAAAACTAAACATCGGGTTATTTTATTTATTTATTTAAAGAGTTTACATAATATAATTTTATGAAGAACTGTATTCATTCATTCTAATCCTTATCTGCGCCCAATGGTGCATAGGGCACTGCATCGTATTGTAATATTAAATAAATATTGGAGTGTAAATTCACTAATATTCATTTTCACCACCCCCTGGGAATCAAACCCATGACCTCACGGTATAATTTAGCTACTGTACTAAACACGCTAACCATTACACCACGGAGCAAAGAACCGTATATGTATTGTGAATGATTAAATTTGGTCATTTATCAAAGAATTTCCAATAAATTCAAACAGAGCCAAAGGTGGTGAAATATGTGTACGAATATTGATTTCCGTTCATTTGTCTAATTCAGGCTAGTCAGTTTGATTTTGATCTCGGGATTCCTCTTAAGATTTCGAGCATTTAAAGTGAAAACAGAATAAACCTCTACGAGCGTCAAGTGGCAACTGGCGAACTCAGTTGGGTTGTTTATATTACGTAATGCAAATAAGTTGAAACTTTGAAAGTCTAAAGCGAGCAGCGCTCGGGTTGGAACAATACGACACATGCGCCGTCCACAAACAATGCTCATTTTATAGCATGAAGTGGTTAAAACAACAGACTTTTACAAAACCCTAAAATACAAAAACTCATTCTGACAGTGTTTTTCTACATTACTTATGCCATTTGACAATAAAAAGTAGAACTAATGACCCCCAAAATGCTGTCAATATCCAAATGACCGTAAAAATTTAAAAGATTCACCTTAAACGAATGTTTCACATATCCTTTTACGATTGATTTTGGAATTGATCAGGATGATAAATAATAAAAAAGTGTGACCAAAAGAAAGAAAAAACAAATTAATATTTGTACAGGTTAGATAGAAGGAATGAAAAGTAAACGTAATGTAAAGAAGAAAATGGATCGCAGGAATAGGAAATAAAAAATGCTTCTTACAAAAAATACCTGTTCACTTGAATCGCTAACTGTGCGACTTAACACTGTCTGCGTATCTCCCGATGTCCTAATCAATGTGGCAGTTTTATCCTGAAACTGAAATACAAATATTTCGTTAAAAAATGCAACAGTTTAAATTGGGAAGATTTTCTCAAACAAAATGGCTTTGATCGCAAAAATCTGAAATTATCATTTTAAAAATATTTACCTGCACAGTGTCCATCGGTTCACTTTTGATAATCACAAACTTTTTATCATGTTGAGAATTCTGAGGAATCACGTACAGTGTCGGCTGGCCATAAGACGAGTCCATACCCTGCACCGAAGACAGAGATATCTGTTGCGCCTGTAAAGGTGCCGGCTTCAAAATCCTCATTTCATTTGTCGGGCGAATCTCTATTTTATTATTAGTCCTCTGATCTCTGTTATTATTAGCGGGATGAATATCGGCAAGATTATTGAGGCTGTTGGGAGTTTTGATGCTATCCATAGGAACATTAGGACAGTTTAATTTGCTATCCGAAACCGCGATATGATTTTGATAGCTGTTTTGCCTCTCCATATTGTTGAGTAGGTTGTTTCTCAAATTACTTTCTTGGATTGCCGAATTGGCGAGGCGGGGATAGTCGTCTGGTATGCCGCTCCGGTAATCTCCGTTGTTTCTTTGAGTCGAGAGATCGTTGGGGTTATTAGAAGTGAGCGTGATTTCACTGTTGACACTTGCGTTATTCCTTTGGAGGTGAAAATTGCTTCTGTCATTCACATTTCTGTCATTGTTAAAAATGTGATTTGAGGCATTTTTAAGGTTGGAATTGATGTTCACGTTGTTGTTGGTTCCGTGGTGAATATTGTTATTAGACCGGAAGTCGTTCATGTCGCCGTTTCGGGAATTGTTATTCAGTTCGTTAGTCTGAAACCTCAGAGTGCCATATTCCTGCAGTCCGTTCCTGAGGTCCATACCGGAAGGAGGGTTGTCTCGGTGCGGATGTTCACTTTTGACACCGTCTTCCTGGGAGCAGCGAACGTAGTCCACGCTACTTCTGTTATGCTCCTTGTGCAAGTCTTGTTCGAGTTGCGCAATCTCCGAGGAGAATGTGAGGGCTTGCTGCAGCAACAGGGGTTGGGATGGGGGGGCGGGGGGAGGAGGCTGACTCATAGACAAAGGGCGTTGCTCCATCTGAAATTAAATGTAAACTAGAGATGCGTGCGTACATGTAATTTCTCAAATATTTTGTCACTCTAATTACTGACACAATTATTGATTTAATTAAAATGCATTTTCTTTACCCAAAATTTATTGCCTAGCAGTAAAAATATGTCCATCGAATCAAAGAAGCTTAGCAAAAGGATATATTTTATTAACCCTAGGACAATGTACATACATATGTACATAAATTAATTTATAGGGCACTCATATTAATAAAAAGATGGTTATATCAATCATAATATCTTCAAAGGTATGCTTTAAAATGTTCCACATGTCAACACCATCTCAACACACCTTTTTTAATTTTATCGATAATGCTTATCTCAGCCTTGCATTCTTTCCGTATATCACTTACAGCTAATCCGCAAAGGGTTAATGTTGCTTTTGTAAGCACTTCAAGATTACAATTGGTTTCCTTTTGTGAGTGAACTGACCTGGTAATGTGTAGTATGAGGAGATATCCTGATGACGCTGGTGGCCACCCCTCCCGATGCAGCGGGAGGCGACCTGACCACCTGCCCCGGCCGCACCAACTCCGGCCTGCCGGTATTCATATTGCTAATTAGTATTTTGAAATGTGACAAGTCGAATGGGGATGGAGATTTGAATTTAGTTTGTTGGTGGAATTTGAAACCACCATATGTGAGATGTCGGCAAATTTATCAGCCAAAGAGCCAAATATAAACATTACACGGAATTTTTTTTCTCGTTAGCCAAATCTGTTTGCCTTATTGTAATTAATACGCCTTATTATAATTTTAGACCTTTATTAAATTACGGGAATACTCAATAATTTTTTATGTTGATTTCACACATAATAAGGATTTTATTCGTTGATAAAAATATTTTGAAAGTAAGGTATTCATAAGAACACTACTTATTGCGAATAATGTCCTTGCATCTCCTTTGAAAGATTGATAAATTCAGGTTTATATGTCGTTATTTTCAGCACAACTTCAGGTTCTCGTGAATAAGACAATTTTTTTGATTTTTGAATATACATTTTTTTTAATTGTGCGTGAGGAGACGTCCAGATGGCCGAGCGCGTAATGATTTGAACGCTTGAGATCTAGGTCTTAAGTAGTTGTATGATTGATGTTTTTATAAATGTTTTGTTTTACAATTAAAATATAACTTTGTTTTAAAATCACTATAAATATTTTATTATAACTTAATTATATTGTTTACCGGTTTCGAAGCTTTAGTTCGAAGTTTTAGTCTTGAAAAAGAAGCAGTCAGCTTGGAAACCGGTAAACATTATAATTAAGTTATAATAAAATATTTATAGTAATTTTAAATCAAAGTTATATTTCAATTATAAAACGGAAAGTCACAATGTTATTGCTTCAAATATGAATTAAATGTTTTGTCAATATTACCGTATGAGCTGCTGGTGCGTGTAGCGCGTCTTGTGGTGCTGCGGGGGCGGCGGCTGCGGCGGGGGGCTGCTGATGGGCACAAACACGTGCGGGCCCCCGCTGCCCGCGCTGCCCCCCCCGGCTCCGGGGCCGCCGCTCGTGCCCGCGCCCGCCACGGGGCCCGGGGGAGAGAAGCCCGGAGTGCCGGATCGAGAGCTCCCCAGCGAAACTATCCAGAGATTATAGACATTATTATTGTAAATTCTAAAATTATCGAGCCTGTTCCCGGTAGGCGGTAACATTTAAAGAAAAGTAAAACCTAACAAAATGTTTTCTTTTTCTTCGGTTTATATTTAAAGGATAATATGAAGATTTAATTAATGTAGATCAAATAGCTTATTTTATATTTTCGTTAATGTGAGTTGATTATTATTATTGTTTTTTTTTTTTCGCTTCCATCTCTATCTCCTCTTATTGTTATTACAATATATTTTCTTTTTTAAAAGAGCTAAAATCACTTGTAAACGAGTGGAGGTTTAAAAAGACAATGAAAAAATTAAGCCTCCATGCTACATATGCGTTTACACGCTAATTTAGTATGGCCGGCCTCGTGAGTGCAACATTAGAGAGTGTGTAAACGCACTTAAGGCAAAGAACCAGTTTACCCCAATTTAAAGAAGCCCGATGGGCTTTTAATCCATTAATCTCTTTGTAAACAGAGTTAATCAGTAAAGGCTCATGTGAGAGTATTCCCCGACAACATCAAAACGGTTAGATAAAGGCTTAGAGGTGCTAATATAATATTAAATAAATAAATGAGAAATAATTCAAAGTTAAAGCTGCATGCAAGAAATATTGTAGCATTCTACCCTATTTATCAACCCATTAATTAAGAAACATTTAAATACCAATAAAAAATTAAAAAATAACACGGGAACTGTCAACCCTTCATCAAATTTAAACTGTCAAATCTGCAAGAGTTTTTATCTCTCGATATTTAAATGTAAATATGTATTACAGAATTTTAATTGGCTTTCTACCAATAGATAGGGGTTTTTTTTTGGCAATCGATCTATTGCGGAAGATCTTTGGTCAAAAACAGCACATGTATTAAAAATAACTTGTCGAAGAAGAAAGTTCTTTTATTTTACATGACAAAATTAAATTAAGGATAGAAAAATCAGGGCATTATTTAATTAAATTGGCCTGATTTATGAATCAATAAACAGAGGTTGTTTTACATGAAAACACACATCTTCATTGTAAATGTCAGCAAACACTAAATTGTCATCATCAATCACGTGAAATATATATGTATATAACCAATATATAAAAAGATTGTTAATTTGAAAAAATTGGCAATAATAAAACAAAAATATTATGAAATAATTCTCAATAATTTTTTGCTAAATACAAAACTTTCAATAAAATCTTGAAAAACGTTTTAATAATTTGAGATATTTTTTTTTTGTCAGAAATTCAAATCGAAATTGAGAGAAGAAGCGAAAAAAACTGTACTATTTTTATTTTAATCTATTGAAATTACCAATTTTGATTCGGTGCTTTTATTATTTTGACTAAAAAAAACGTACGATAATGCACGGGAAAACTCAGTAAGGGGACATTATTGTTATTTGTAATTATGTATATGAAGAAATAAATAAAGCATTACTGCGTATCAGTTTAAATATTTTCTTTTCCAAATTGAAATCATCAAAATTTTAATTATTTTATTTTAAATTGTTATTTGCAATTGTGTATATGAAGAAATAAATAAAGCATTACTGCATATCAGTTTGAATATTTTCTTTTCCAAATTGTGAATTCGTTAAAATTTTAATTGTTTTTCACACTTGGACCTCTAAAATTGAAGTTTTCTAGTGTATTAATAAACAAGAAGCTCGGAGTGGACTCACCGAGCATATTAGCGGCTTCCGTTTCATCGTGGTCGAACCTCCCGGCCACCCTGCTGTAGTGGGGCGATGTGGTCTCCGAGTCCCGAGAAGTGTCTTCTCCATCCATCGGACCGCCGGATGAAGACAACGACTTGCTACTGCTTCTAGACAAAAACAAATTCATAAGCAATTGAACACAGATACTCGATATCAAACTAACAGTTGGCTCCGTGAGTGGAATATGTTTGAAAGGATACAGAAGTAAGTGAAGGAGTTCAGGGGACATTACTGCGAGAAGAAATACATAAGTATATTTTCTATGTATGGAGAGATTGATGAAGATAAAGAAAGGAGAGTAAATGCAGAAGGTAGAAGGTAGAAGAGGAGCAGTCGGGGCATACCTGTGGTGGGGTGTGTGGGAGTTGCCGCCGAGGGGGGTATTGGTGTTGCGGGGCGCGCGCAGGGACAGGTGGCGGGAGCAGTAGCCCTTGCGCTGGCTCTCCTTGCAGCAGCCCTCGCGGGAGCAGAGCCTCCTCCACTGCTTCCCGTTGAACTTCTTGCGGACCCCCGACTGGGTGGACACCACGTCGCCCTTCTTGTACTTGTGGGGCGTGGCGGCCTGAGATCTGCCGAATCCAGTTATTGCAACATTATTCTCGGCTCTTTAACACGGCTCCCGTGCCCATAAAAATAATGCAGCCACTATTGAATCAGGAGTCGTGTCGAATAAAGATAAGAATTTGTAGCCGGTTTTATGTGTTTTGAAAACACAAAGACAACACTTATTTACGATGTTGATTTTGAACAAAATTATGGGTGTAATAAAAATATAACTTTGTTTTAAAATCACCATAAATATTTTATTATAACTTAATTATAATGTCTACCGGTTTCGAAGCTAACCGCTTCTTTTTCAAGACTGAAAATCTTGAAAAAGCGGCCCATAAAAACAATAAATATTATTTTTATGGGCCGTGCCCATAAAAATAATATTTATTTCCAATTGGTCTGGGTGTTTGCAATGTATTTTTCACATTTACCTTCCCTATCCTTACTATCCTACCTGCAGATAAGCCTCTAAAAATAGAGGCTTTACTGGTTTTTTTTTTTAATGTGGACGTTCCTAAGTTAAACTACCACACATCTAAAATTCATAGTAGACAGTTATTCTCATAGATATGGCTGTTCCGGGCTTTGAGTCAATTACACTACCGTGGGATCAAAAACCATCTCTATTAGGTTGGTCATTCAGGGAACTCCTATTGGGAAAACTAAAGTGGTAGAGATAAAAAGCCATACCTCGGGGTGGGGGGCTGAGATCGTGGTGTAATACTTCTTTGTTCAAGTAGACTAGAGGTGCTTCCGCGGCTCTGCAAACTACTTCTTTTACTGCTACCGCCTTCTAGAAAGATATTTTTACATTACCTATCATTGAGTTTGTCAAATGAAGCAACTACATACAAAGGGTTTTACATATTTTGAGAAAACCGAAAATAGTGATATTATTTATATTCATGTTTTTAAAAATTATTTATTAGATTTAAAAAAATATTTTACATTTAAAGGGTTTTACATATTTTGAGAAAATGAACATAGTGATATTATTTATATTCATGTTTTTAAAAATTATTTATTAGATTTAAAAAAATATTTTATAAAAATAGTTTTTTTTTCTCAATTTAATTTTTACAGTTGTTTTAATATATTCTCAGAATCTATTGTACTGTTGATATATGTACCAAGCCACCTTATGTAGCTTGTCTGCGGAATTTGTAAAAAAATAGCATACACAAGAATAAAGAAAAAAATTAGGGTAATGAATTAAAATGAAATAATTTGGTATTCTGAAGATGCTTTTTGAGGCAAAAGTGCTTCATGCACAATAAAAAAATTGCGAATAACTTCACATTAACCCAGCATTTTACGTATCCAACCTCCGTTTGGAAATACAAATATTGGTTTGTATTGTATACTCTGAAAATATGTTATTGAATTATAACATTCCTCTTAAAAAATATTAAGTGAAGATACATACAACACATGTAATATGCGGTAAATTGTACTTATTTTAGAAATATTATATGTGTAGACTTTCACCCTGTCAACATTTGATCAAATAAACAATATTGACAGAGCTAACACAACAATCACACACCGCTCCAATAAACGCATATTTGTAAAGGATAACTTTATTGTATGAATTTTCATTTTAAAAAAAATAATTGAAATACGCATTAACTAAAATTTTTACGGGTCATGGGGCATTTCGAGAATACCACTTCCGTTTTTAAATTAGACAAAACTCTACTTGTGAATGTGATGAGATTTAGTGTGGGTATGCCCAATTTTATAAAAAGAAAGATCTGAATTGGAAACAGAATGTGCGAAAGAAGGTATGCAGTTGACAAAAGTTTATGAGGCAATAGGACATAAAGATCTTTCAGATTTAGTGGTGTCTTATTTAGAAAATATGACAAGACAAATGAATGAGACAAATCTTGATTGATAAAAGATATTGGATCGGTTGTGTCTATTGTATTGTTTTTAGGGATCAACCTTATTAATTTATTACTAACTATACACATCCACTATCATTTTTAGATATATAAACTAAATATTATATAAATCCTTGTACACAATAGGCAAGGATAATTTTCTAAAACAATTAAAAAATATTTTTAAATAAAAAATGGATAACTTAAATGAGTTAACGAGTAACTGGTACAATTAGTATAAATATAGAATATAGAATAATAAATTAATATGTATTTTATTGTTTTAGTTGTTTTAATTACAAAGTTTTGTTATTTGATAATATGAGAAACAACATCATTTATTTTGTATATTAAAAGCATTGTTAACTTTGTGGTATGGTAATATAACACTCATCATTCGTCATTCACTTTGTGGTTTAAAGTGGTATTACGCAAAGTGAACGATGAATGATAAGGAGAGTGTTAACAATATAATTACCCTGTTCCATGGGAAAATTGATATCCTCCCTTCTGAGATCATCGTCGCTCTCTCCATACTCGTCGTAGTGTCGCTTTCCGAGGTCGTCGACAGACCCGTTGGAGAGCGGGGCCATGGCCAGCACGGAGGTGGCCATCCCCCCGAAGGAGCCGCCCAGGCTGCCCATCCCGGCTACCGGGGAACTGGTGTAAAAGTTCTCCGAAGGCTACAATTTATTACGAAATCATTAGAAACAATCAATAAAAACTTTTCCCAAAAGATAATTACGTGATTATAATCCAGGATTCGGACCTCACATACAAATAAATATATATATATATATATATATATATATATATATATATATATATATATATATATATATATATATATATATATATATATATATATATATATATATATATATATATATATATATATATATATATATATATATATATATATATATATATATATATATATATATATATATATATATATATATATATATATATATATATATATATATATTTATATATATATATATATATATATATATATATATATATATATATATATATATATATATATATATATATAGAATCATGGGTAGAATTGGTGTTACACGTGTGTAAAGTGATCACTCAAACCAGCCTTTGACGGTCGCAAGGCCCGTAAATGCCCAGATTTCGATTTTCTTCTTCATCTTTGTTGAGATATCAAAAAAGACTATATTAATCTATCGTTCGTAGTCCATTCCAAAAGATAATCATTTCATTAAAACTTACTATAATTTGTCAATCTTGAATTGAATGTAATCCAGGTATTATAAAATATTCTAACTCAATTTTGTCTTATGGGATTATTTTGTTTCCGGTAATAATCTAAAGGAGAATAATTGAGTAAACCTGCAGGGCGGAGAGCTGGTGATGATGGAGCGGCACTAGACGAGCCCCGATGTCCTCCAGTTCTTCCGCCCACGGGGGCTGCAGCAGACGGATGTCCGCTCTCTTGACGACCACACCTTCATCGTGGCTGCCCGTTATCTAAACAAAAATAAATGAAAACATGAATACCTTATGTTACGACAAAAACATTTAATATGAAAATTCGACTAGCAAAAAATCATTCTTTTCATCTCACCAATAGATGTCTCTAGTGAAGTTCTGGTGATTCAAGAACAATATTTCAAAATTGGTTCATATATATATAGAACTTCTAAGAATTTGAGTAGTGTGGTTGTCAATAATGGGTAGAATTGGTAAATGTTACACGTGTGTAAAGTGATCACTTAAACCAGCTTATGACGGTTGTCAGCCCCGTAAATGCCCAGATTTCCATATTCTTCTTCATCTTTGATGAAATGTCAAAAAATAATATTAAAAAAAAATAATAGCAAAAATACACTAATTTATACATTAAATATTAACATCAAACACTGATTTTTAGAGCCAACTTAACTGTATTTTATTATTAACCCTTTCAATGCCAAAAGTTATTAATATGGTCGTACCCAGCAGGCCGAATTTTTTTTAACAAAAATGTGAAAGCTTATAAAAAGATGACTGTAATTTTGATAATATCGGTAAATTGTAATATTTTAGTATTTTTTGATCTTCCTAATAGATATTTTAATTGAAAAATAATGCATTGGATTTGATATTGGCTTGCGACAAGCTCAAATGGGAGCGCGTTAACTCGCTCATTTTGTATGGCCGGCCTGGCGGGCACATGAACACTCTTGTGGCAGCGAACCAGTGAAAAACACATAAAAATAAATTTTGTGATAATTGTTTCGCCTTGTTATGGCATTTAAAACCAATGTTTGAATTGAGACATTAGTTTGAAAATGCCGTAAAAAGGCGAAACTATTATCACAAATTTTATTTTGATGTGTTTTCAATAATAAAATACTATTTAGTAGACTCTAAAAATCAGTGTTTGGTACATATATAAATGTTTAGTATATATTTGATATATAAATTAAAATGCAGTTCTACAAATTAAATGCCAAATCTATAAATAAAAATACACTTAACAAAATGTACTTTATGGACCAGTTTTCATTATAATATTTTTGTTGTTGTTGCTATAACTAAGAAAACAAAACTAAAAAAACTCTATACCCTTTCATTTAAAATACCAATCCTAATTTATTTAATTTGTTAAATCACATTTATATGTTTATTATTAATAGGAATATGTCTGCCTCCATGGTGTAATGGTTAGCGTGTTTATCTACCGTGCTAGAGGTCCCGGGTTTGATTCCCAGGGGGAGGGGGTGAAGATAATTATTAGCGATTTTACACACTAATGTCCCTGAAGCGCAGGAGTGATCAACTTGCTTACATGTAAGTAACGATCAAGATGACACTGCTCCTATATGATGCAGTGCCCTATGCACCATTGGGTGCAGATAAGGGTTAGAAGAAGAATAAATAGGAATAAAAAAAAATATGTATTATCATCAGTGTTGATATCTTTTATCTATGAATTCAGTAAGTAAACATAGTAAGCTGCTGTACTACTCACAAGTATGAAATTCCCATTCAGATCATTAATTTAGAATGCTGAAATTAAATATTTACATTCACACGAGATAAAAGTAATTAAGAAATTGTGATTCATTGTAACATTATAGTACCTAATTTCAGTGTTATGGTCAGAACGCTCGGCTACCGTTCTGGAGGTCCCGGGTTCGATTCCCAGGGAGGGGGTTAAATGAATAATTTTTTCACTATTATTTATTCAATATTACCCTGCACTAGTACCTGAAGCGGAAGGCTCATCACCTTTCCTTCACGTGTTAATGATCAAGATAACAACGCGTTTATATGATGCAGTGCCCTATGCACCATTGGGGTGCGGATAGGGGTTTTGAAGAAATAAATTGTTTTTAAATAGTAAAAATGAGAAATGAATCTCTCAAAAGCAAAAACATTATACAGGTAAACCTCGTTCTGTGCTGGTTTGATTTACGCCGATTCACAATTACATCGGTTGGTGCCAGTTGCGGAATTTCCCGGTTCCCTGGATTTATTCATGGTGCAAGTGTAGAAGAGGGAGATAACATAAATGAGGACATTACAAGGCTTACACGCAAATGCAGAATCAAAGACATAACAACCAAAGATGTGACTGAACTTCTTTCTATTTATTGTTTCGGCATTAACTTTGTGGTAAGACATATTACAATGATTAAGGAAACACTTGTTTTTATACCACTTGAGTTTTATTAAAGACTATACTAGTTTCGGAAGCTAAAATCATTGAACTTTTTTCTAATGCTGACTGGTGCTTTTTTATAAAAAGTGTGAGAATTTTATTACGCATTGCAGAACTGGTGAATAGGTATTTATTTTTTAAAAATTTATTGATTATATCAAGAGATTATTTATTTTATAAACGAATTCAAAGTTTATTTGTTAAATACGTTTATAAATTATTTTGAATATATCGTAGTTATACAGGAGAAAGTGACCAAGTGTATTTTTTACAAAAACGTGATCGTTGACTATTTGAGATCTTACTAGCTTAATATTTCCCTGAAAAAATCCTAAAGTGGTTTGAACTTGAAAGTGTAATAAATTGACTTGTTAAAAATGACTAACTGCATTGACGTTTATTTTATTGCCAAGCAAAAGTGACTAAATGGCCCTCCTGAACATTTTACGTTTTGTTAGTTGGTCACTTTCTCATGTACGACTACGATATATGGCTTTGCATTAAATAAACATGTTAGATTGTTCTCATAATTTTGACACGGAACCTAACCTTATATCATCCATTATATTTGTGTTATTTTTTTATTATGCCGATGTCACTCGGAACAGAATCCCAGCATAAAATGAGGTTTACCCGTATTAAAAAAAGAAGAAAAAATGTTACCTTTACTAGAAATCTTATTGGTGAACTGAGAACATCATACACAACACCTTCCACAAATATATTCTGCACCGTATTGTCTCTATCTGTAGTCCGCACAACACACCGAGAGCCTTTTAGGACGTTTCCGGCAAGGGGGCAGGCGTCCCCGATTATATCGTACTTCTCTACACCGAACAGATCTCTGTAAATCACAGACTCGGCCTTGGAGCCGTTGAACTCCACTACCACCTCGTCCTGGTTGTCGCGCTTGATGACTTGCTTGATGACCCCGGGGAGATACAAGCCCCTCAGCTTGGCCAGAACTCTGGAGTTGCTCCAGTCCGACAACTCTATGCAAGGGTACCCGGGGTTCTGAACGGGCCCGGGCGATACGGATCTTCTGGCTTCTTGAATCACTTGATTTTGGGGTTGGAATTCGGCGGCCGCGAGTATCCCGTTGTTATTCGCTGAGTTCGGTTCCATTTCGAACTCGGAAGGGTCGAATTTTCTTTTCTTGGGCAGTTTTCTCACGGTCATTTGAGTGGGAGTCGCGGCCTGACTTCCGGATCGAGCTTGGTTAGCGGACACGGCGGGAGGCGGATCGGCCCTCGGGAAGCCCTGCTGGCCGCTGGAGTTGGCCATCGCGGAGCCCGAGTTCAGCGAGTCGCAGGTGGTCAGGACACCCGCCGAGATGCTCACAGATCCCACGCTGCTGATGACCGAAGCGGGGATCTGACAATTGAAAACAGACAAGCCTTTCAAATAAAATATAATCGCAAATTACATTCTCCTAAAATAGTGCCCAAATAAAACCTCAAAGCTGTTTAGGTGCTTAATGATTTATATATTTATTTTTTATAAAAATAATTTTATCAAAATATTTTGTTGTTGAGAGAAACAAAACAATAAACAATTTTTTTTTAAATGATGAATAGATGAAACTTTAATTTAGTCTTTGCTTTGAAATAGATGTGATTATAAGTGAGTTATCGAAATATATTTTAAGTATAAGTTTTATACACAATATTTATACTGATAATGTTGGAATAGTGTATTTATTAAATGTGATTTAAAATATACCTTGAGTGGTGGGTATGTACTGACATATTGAAATAAAGCGAATACCTGATGATCTATGTCCGGATAAGAATAGTGGACAGGCAGTCGCGGTGACGTGTCACGACCTACAGACTGCTTCTGCATTCCCTTAACTCTGCTTGACTTCCTTCATTATCTGAAACTTTAATATTTTATAATTATTTTTAGAGTTGGCGTTTAATTTGTAGAACTCCATTTAAATTTATGTATTAAATGTTAAATCAAACACTGATTTTTTGAGTGTACTAAGTTGTATTTTATTGTTGAAAAAACACATAAAAATCAATTTTGTGACAATTGTTTCGCCTAGTTATGGCATTTTAAACGGTCATTTTCAAACGAATGACATTCATTCATTAGTTGATTCGGCAGTCACTTTGTGGTAAAATCTTTCCATTTTTAAGTAAAGTTTTACTTAGTAAATACCACTATTTCTTAAAATTTAATGTGACACGTGTTTCGATGCATTCCGCATCATTTTCAAACACCGTATGAAACACGTGTCAGTAAATTTAGTAAAGTAAAACTTAAATTAAAAATTAATGAAATTCTTTTGAAAATGCCATAACTAGTTTTTTATGTGTTTTTTCAACAATAAAATATAGCTTAGTAGAGTAAAAAAATCAGTGTTTGGTTTAACATTTAATACATAAATATTTTATAATTCTTTACTAAATGACCAACAAATTTGCCATTCAATATGGAATAGTAATATTAAAATAACTAGCTCTAATTAAAGTAGAGCCACACACAAAAAATCAAGATCTTGCACAAAAGTTATATGTTAGTTCAGACCACTTACAATAGCTAGGAAAAATCCAAAACGCTCAACAAAAATAACATAACTTTTAGCAACACAATGGCTAAACATTAGAAGCTTGTTAAAAATAATAAAGTCCAAATGGCTGTAATAAATTGCAATTAAAATAAATCATCAGTCGTCTTAATTTATTTATAGGCAATAAATATCCACCCACGTAGAAAATCATTAAACTGAAAAAACTGTTAGGAATTAATATTATATTTAGATCGGTGTATTAACCCGAAATTCACTTATTCTTGTTAAATTGTTGGTTTATATTGTGGGTGTACTAGCAAAAAACGTTAACTCGAAAATATGCAATTTTGACTAATGATGCAGTATTGTAAAGTTTTCAACATTCTTTAAACTTGCAAAATACACCAAGTAGTTTGAAATGTCATATTTATGTGGTTTTACAAGTAAATTCAACTTTTAATAGCGGTTATGTTATTCAGGTTAAAAGCTTTGAATAATAGGGATTATTTCAATAGGGATTTCAGAGTTAACGTTTTTTGCAAGTATAACCATGATATATTTCTTATGTTCAAACCAGGCCCATGGTAAAGTTAAGTAGTGTGTTTTAAATTGTATAGCGGTTTAGATTCCCACTGGTTGTAAATGTATTTGATTGTAACATGAAGTTGCTTCGATTTTTGTTTTTGTCTCCATAAAGGTTTATTTTTGTACTGTGTCCTACAATTGTCTTTAAATATGCAATCATTTCTGCTATTGTGTATTTATTTTACGCCCCTAAAACAGCACGCTGTCAATGAAATATTTACACCTTCATTTCTGGGGCTAATTTAAGTTGGACCATAAAGGGGCCACAGTGGATAGAACATCTTGGAAGGGTCTAGGAAGCCCGAAAACCAATTAGACTAAGAGCGATCGAGGCAAACGGTGAGAGGTAATACACACACTACAGCTTGGATGCTTGAGAAATAGAGAAAAGGAAATTGAGGAGGATCAGTAAACAAAGACCCTGTATACAGAACATACTTCGAAAAAAATAATTATCAAATTAATACAAATGAATCATGTAATATTACTGCATTCACCTTTTTCGCTAGATCTATCCCCAACAGATTACTTTCTGTTATTTATAATAAATAAAATTTAGAGACCAAACTGAAACCATTCATTGATTATATGAATTCTTTATGTATTTTTTTCAATAATGGTATTTATGATTGAATTCCTCTTAAGGAAAAACCCATAGATTGTAATGGTGCCTATTTTGATAAAATAGTTTTAAAATGTTAACAACAAAATACAAAATCAGCAACTTCATATGTTTAGACCGAATACATACAACGGAACCTCAGGATAGGAAGTCAGACTGTTCGTAACCAGGAACATTGTTTTTAAATAATGATAATTTTAATATTAATATACACTTTCAAGGTTAAGTTAACAATATTTTTAGGTTGCATTGTGTAATTTTTATTCAAACTACAGTAACAAAACAAAAATTGAAGTTTGAATAACAGTCAAACTTCACTTCTGCATATTACACAATATCCCAATATCAACCAGTACCCTGAAAAGGTACCTGAAACATACGTAGGAGGTAATATTACACAGTATAACCTTAAAAAATGTGTTATATTGTTATAATGTATTATCCATTCCAGCCTCTAGAAAATGGCCCCAGTGCTCAAGATGAAATATTAATTCTTAGCTAACAAATAATTATTAAAATGTGTCTTTTGTCAACTTGAGATAAAGCCTCTATCGTTTTTATACTAAAGATGTCAGTGGAATCCTTTCAAATGCGGATAGTTATTTGGAATGTATGGGTGACGGTGGCGCCTTCAGTTGGGAAATTTGTGAAGTATATAGCCTACTCCAATTGAATCATCTTTCACATAAAACCGATAGACGCTTCATCTCAAGTTGAGACACCTATGATATTGAGATATCGTAGGGAGAATAATCCGGTATCTGATAGGTAGGTACTTCTCTTCCATGAAAACAAGGCAGTAGCAACTTAAATTCCCGTTTTACTAAAAACTTGCCCTATAAGGTTTGTTCATGGATTATATAACGGTGAGCAAATGACTCTGGCATTATGATTCAACAAATTTATGATGTAATTAAAAATTCAGAGATCTTAATTCACATAAAGGACTCTCCGTTCGTAACCTAAAATTCTATTCACAAACTGAGGTATTTTTTCATTGAGATATAAATTTTCCACTATATCCATTTTGAAATTAAATTAAATTAAGAAAGGTGTGTTGAGATGGTTTGGACATGTGGAGCGTATGAGTGAAGAAAGAACGGTTAAACAAATTTATGAGGCGAATGTAGTTGGAAAAAGAAGCAGAGGACGACCGAGGAAAACTTGGGACAATCAGGTATGTCAAATACTTGAAAGCGGCCGGGTCAGGAGTCGTAATAATCGTCGGGTATGTATGAGGAGATGCATGAATGTACAAGAGGCAAAGAATGTTTGCAAAGACAGAGTGGTGTGGCGTTTGATTCTCTCTGCCTACCCCTGCGGAGAAGCGGCGTGATGGTTAGTTAGTTTTTTTTTTTTTACATTTTGAAATAATTTTTTTGTTTGTTTATCCTTTCCTCAATGCTTTTTGTGCTTCAACGGTAAGGTTGCTTTGCTTTATTGCTTTTAAAAAATTGCACAAAATGATTACTGTCTCCCGACATTAGGTAATTTAAAAAAAGGTAATAAATTACCATAAAAAATCGCATGACAATCGCTACTACCCTTGTTAAAATATGTGAAGAAATAAGCAATATATAAAGGCTTCAATATCTTTATTTTAATTGCAAGAAAAATGCACATTTCATGAAGTCATCTAATGTGATGTCATTAGTTGTTTTAACTGCTAAAATCATAATTGGATATTTTGTAATTTCTTGTTACCGTGCCGTTACTATTACCAAAGAGTTCACATACCCTGTTGACATATTTTATATTGCAAGTAGGTAATTTTTGGTTTTAATACCATTGCTACCAACTTTCCAAAACTATCCGTGTGTGCAATGACACAATGCGTTGCTAACATACTAAAATGCTGTGTTTAGATCAAAATACTTTTATATGTAGAAGTATAATAAAAATCTTCTCATTATTTGATTCGGCAGTCACTTTATGGTAAAATCTATCCATTTTTGATTAATGTATTACTTAGTAAATACCACTTTCTTAAAATCTAATGTGACACGTGTTTCGATGCATTCCGCATCATTCGGTGTTTGAAAATGATGCGGAATGCATGGAAACACGTGTCATGGTAGATTTTAAGTAAAAGTAGTATTTACTAAGTAATACATTAATTAAAATCAATAAAAATCATTTTGGATAATTTATATAGCAGAATTTTTGTGGAATACTACCTCAAGGGTACTTCGCTGTGATGAAATTGGAGAAAAGAAAACAATATTCCTCTCAAGCAAAAATAGACCTTTAAAATTTCATGTAAATAAACACAGTTTACATGGACTGATTATGATTTTCTGATGTCACATGTGAACCTCTAAAATATCTTATATGACATGCCCCTCACATTGGTTGCAAGTCTCAGTCAAGTTGAAAAACGCCTCAAGGTTACAATACAATGTGTTGTGCAAATTATTCTATTTTTTTCAAAATGCAAGAAGTATGTGCCTTTTTTTATACTTGTATAATGTGATCTAAAAATATTTCACTGACTCTAAATGTTACACATGTATGGCTGGCTGATTATCACACAGTGTATTATGTTCTGACAATAGAATTATGCAGAACAGATTATCTAGTAAGGAATAATATATACACATTATTCCAAAACAAATATATAATTCAAAACTAAATACGAAGCTTAGTTTTATTGTATAAATAGAGTTTTTATTTCATTATAGACATACTAGTGTATACTCAAATGTGTATGAAGACGATGTTGTTATTGAAGAGTAATACATAGTGACAAAATTATTTGATAATAGGTGTCTATCCTTAAAATATAATATTATTAATATCAAAGCGAAGCATTTCATATATTGAGTATATATTTGTATACATTTATGAATACATACTGTCTTAATTAGATATTTAAAAATATATGTGATCTAAAATGTATAAAATGATAACACATGTGTCTATTTTCCGAAGCACACTCAGTAATAAAATGAATAATTGGATAGGTAAGTACGTAATTAGTAAACAATAGTACATTATTATTATTGAAACGTATGGATATATATCATCAACATTTAATTACCCGACTTATTATGCTATAAACCTCCAATTGACATGTTGCTAAACGTACATTTCTCGATACTCCTTCCACGATTTTTCTCGACAATTGACAATTACAATCTGACAGATTTGAGAAGTATCCGTAACTCGAGAGGGATTTTTCATCGGCATGTGGCGCATGCAAAAAGTTAAAACCGAGCAGAAAAAAAGAAATTGCGAACATTAGGTGGAAACTAACAAAGACCTTGAGCAGGAGACTCATTACACGACAGTGAATTCCTCCTAATACCGCATATAGTGTATACAGACAAGTATATGAACGTACCTATTTACCGCCTTCCATTGTTTTATGCACACACAAGGGACACAATGAAACACTCGGAGACTGCAATATGGATGTGTTGTAATAATACAAGAAATCATACGGATGATGTAAATTATCGATATGCAACACCGCAAACCGAAGCGATCCAAGCAAAGTTGTAAAACAGTGTTACTATCCAAATCATCATAGTATTTCCAGAGCCCCCCTCCAGCTCGGCTTATCTCCCAGAGGCTGACAGTAAATAAACACTCGCCTTGTATCCGACCATATCTCAATTTCACTACTTCACTTCAGCGCGTCCTTTCGAAGCACCGCGTTATTTCAATTTCACGAGTATCCTCCGTATTAGGACCGAAAATTACGTCTCGAACATTTTTATAGAATATTTGACATCCAGCGACACACGAACACCCACATCACTTCTCTTCTAAATCGATGTATTCCCGTTCCTCTCGCGTGCGTACGCCGTACGCGTATATACATGTGCACAAGTGAGACAACTATACATAGTTGAAAATTTATAATACTGTGCGTAATATCCCTTCCCCTGCTAGAGAGCTCGAGACTCGAGACGAAGTTGAATGGACCTAAAAGACGCACTCTGCGATTGGATCGATGGCAGTCACGTGAACACTGAACAGGGAAATGAATTTGGGCTTGTGCTCGACGCAATTCGCTGACTGAAAGGCGCGCAATTTGAAATTTCAGGGATTTTAAAATAATATCAATATTTGCATAAAAAGCAAGGCAGACTGTCCCTTTTTGGTTGTATGAAAATTTGCCCAAAATATATATTTTTAACACACATCGCCTTTATTATTATTAACGTTAATCGTAAGTATTCTAATATGAATTTTATATCTCCAAATGTTGTTATATTACGCCATTTTGACCTAATCTACCTCTTTTTAAACTTGTGTAATACAATACACTGATAAAAAATATTATGGGATGAGTAAGTGCGTTTACCGTCGGCACAAGTCTCGTCTTGTACTCACATTAGTAATACTTGAAATATTTACATTCTTCTTCATTATTTGCTTTTGTAAATTATGTCGTATTTTATCTGTGCATTGCAAATTTTATATAACTATAGCGAAGTGGTTAGGGCGTTTGGCTTCCGTGTTGGAAGTCACGGGTTCGATTCCCAAGGGTGTCAAATAAATAAAAGAAAGATTTTTTACTGTTAAATTTATTTAATACTACCCCGGAATGGTATTTGAAGCGCAGGGCCGTATAACCTTGTCTACATATACATATCGCTCACTCCTTTCAACAACGTCATAATACATCAAAAACTTGATTTTTCAGGAGATCATTTTTAAAGTTTAAAAATATAATGAAATGTATTAAAAATAAATATCAAGCCACTTATTGAACTTTTTACTGTGCAACAGATCCTTTTAGGTAAAACCTGAAGGTTTTTTCTCCATTTGAAAAATATTTAGTACCTATATTTAAAAAAATAATAACAATACCTTTTCTTCAAAATGCAAAAACAACACTTTCTGCCCTGTAGCGGGTAAATATTAAGTTAAAAATAAGCCACTTTTGTTGGGATATAATACATTTTCTGGTCATTTCGAAAACATGCACAACTGAAAATTGACAATTTTTTTATATAATATGACGTCGTTGAAAGGAGTGAGCGATATGTAATTCATGTTCAAATTAACATTGCGTCAATCTGATGCAATTTTCTGTGCAGCATAGGTAGCGGATAAGGGCTAGAAGAAGCGCTTTTATCAAATATATTTGGGAAAATCGAAAAATTCTTTGTTTTAGAAATGCCTACGGCGAATGGAGGTCGCGATATTTGACCTTGAATTGAAAAGTTGAAAAATTTATGATTTGTCTGTTATAAATGTTAGCGATTAATTTTAATATAACGACTACATTTTTTTAAACCAACTATGCTGTGTCACTTGGCTTCGATCTATCATCGTATATTGAATTTTTACAATGTTTAGCACAGGTATTACGTGTTGGACATTTTTGGTATTGTGTGTACTTTAAAACTATCCCAATTTCTGCATATCTAAAAATGATATTTGTTTTTATAAGAAATAAGTCAATATTTAAAAAAATATATTTATATTTTAAAACATTCTTATTATTTTTTACGAATGTTAGATTTTAGTGAAAATATGAATTCTTTTGGGGGTCTTTTGTGCATTTTTGATAAACCGGTATAAAACAGAAATAACAAAAAATAATGTTTGTATATATATATATATATATATATATATATAAAATGTGGATTTTTTAAAAGTTATTTTGCTGTACATTTTAATAAGGATAATGTAAAGAAATTCACGCTAAAAATTGGCATGAGTGTGTATTCAAGTTTGAAATAAACTAGGGTTGCCACATTCCTTTTATACACAATATATTTTTGAAATTTAAAATTATATTTTTTTATATAAAAAGAGGATAAGCATTCACAATCCACATATTTTATACTATTTGTGTAAATAATCGTTATATACCTATACACAGAGTGGCCGAACTTTTGAGCACCTGAGCACAGAAATGACGGTCTGTTGGCATTGTGTCAACTATTTTCAATGGATTTTTATCTCAATGTTGGTTTATTAGCTAATAAATTAATATGAAAAATCACAAGACTATCGGTAACATTCTTATTGAAATCTGTAGAGAAGTAAGGGAGATATGAATGTTTAAACTTTAGATATTTTAATAAAACGAAAAACGGACACCGCTATACGTCATCAAATTTTGCATCCTCGGGTGCGTTATGGGGCGTATCCCTTTATGTATCTGCTTTAGAGAGCTGTAATAGTAGTAGTGTGGATATGTTTCTGAGACGTCATCCGTTGCCAACTTACGAAAACAACGTATTTACGAAAGCGATTTTTGCAAAATAAAATGATGAATGAAAATATTGACTATATCGGCTGTTATAAACACAAAATGAGTCTAATACACTCTTTTATAGGTTGAGTATGTTAAATAAGTTATATCCTCCCGTCAAATGATCCGTTAATACTAAAAATACTGTAAATTACAAATTGAGTCTGCGACATTAATATGTACTTTGGGGTTACATACAGATTCGAGGGGTGTTTTGGAATGAAATAAAACAGTTTTATATTTAACATTTTATTATAATGTATCTCTACATAAAATGTAATCACAATTCATATTGTATTCATTTAAAAATGTACCAAATACATAAATTATTTTGCTTTAAAATACCTCAATTGCTATTTTGTGTAATCATAACTGGGAAATATTGTGTCTATATATATATATTAACTAAATTTAATATAATTTTGTTTATCGCACTGGTTTATCATTTAAAAATGATTACACAAATAATTTTACATTAACATTTAAAACTTATTTTACACACTTAACGACAATAATTATGTACAATAGAGCCTTGCTTTAATTTTTTTATTAGAACCTAAATAGTATCACAATAATTGAATGCCAGGCCATTTACACCACCTCACGAGTACCTGCACATGAAATGTGGCTTTTACTTCGACCATTTCAGCATTTTATGCAAATACCCAAGTCAGTAGATAAACTCCACTTCTTTCTGGAATACACTCTAATCTAAGATGGCAAGAATTTATTACTTTTATATCTGTTCATTGTACCATACGTTTTCATTGCGTAACTTTGTGCCCAATTTCAAAATGATATTTAATAGGTAAAATTTTGATTATTGATCAGTTATCAATTATAATTCTTTCTCAAAAATTGTTTCTTGACATTTTAAAAGCTTGTTAATTCAATATTTATAATAAAAAAAATACTTTGAAGTAGTTCTTGAGAGCTTCAATTGTATTTCGGCACTCAACAATCCTACAAAGCCTAGGAGCAATGTCTGGAGAATATGGTAGGTGCTGAAGAGTTTTTCATATTAACTTCTTAAATTTTTACATTATCCGTTGTGTAATGTGTGACTGAGAAGTGTCAAAATAGAAGATTTCACTGCCCAAAATCAATTTAGTAAGTTCTTTGTAATACTTGTCCACTCTGATCGTTTTACATTAAAAGGTCATAACAATTCTTTGATGCTGTTTTTATACAATTAATACTTTTAATAGTTTTAAGAAGTTCAATAATTAGCATTTCAATTTATTTTTTGAATCTAAACTAAAATTTAGATGAAGACGGGATCATTTAATTAAACTGTTACTTGAATTGACAGTTCGCGTACGCCATGTTGGCATCCGTAATTAGTCAATGACAAATCACAGAGGGTTAAGTTTTTCTACCTGGAAACAGAAACGAATCTTTCTATCATAACTCGCAATGTTAGTTGTCGTTAACCCGTTAGTTTTAGGTACCCACAGTTGTAAATATGCCTAACAAATGCTACAATTTTAAATATACAAATCAATTACAATCTTATTGAATGCAACCTAACTTTTATGAAGATTATTACACTTTCTTCTGGCTTTTCTAGGTTGTTTTTTTGCTTTACATCATAGATCGAGATCCATTCTTTGTCACCTATTAAAATTCGATAAAATAGAAATATTAAATGACAAAATTGAATTGGTAATATGGCGGAAGACAGTTCAGAACGGGGCCAAGTACAGTCTAATGACACAATACTGCCCTGCCACCTACTCAGAGAATGCAATATGTAAAAATGTACATAAGCAACAAAACCACCTTTGTTGCTGCCAATAAAATTAGGCACAAACTTACGCAATTATCTGATATTTTACAAAACACGGCAGGCATAAATATTTAAAGTTAACATTTAAAGCGTATCAGATCTACAGAAAATGTTTTCAACACGGAAAGTTAAGCCCACATTACTATAAATTGTACACATTTTACAATGAAATATTTAGGCAAGTGTTACAATACAATATGTAATATGTTTCGATGCGACACCATTTACTAGTTTAAAAAAAAAGGAAAAAATATATATATATAAGTAGCAATTTAATAATATTAATTTTATCAAATAAGCTTTGGTCCTAAATGCAGAAATAATACTTTTATGATTTACATGCAACATAAAGTCATTGCACCTGTAATACCTGCTAAGTGACACCGTTTCTGATACATTGTTTAGGGTGGAAAATTTGTAGAAAAATCAAAGTCATTATTAAACTCTCAACAAAACTTAATTAACATATATAATTTTCCTTTTTGTCATCAATATGTAAATACAAAAGTCCATTATCAAAAAAGATAAATTGTTTTATTAATTTTGTAATCAATGTCAAAAAAATGTTACTTATCAGAAATTATCAGTGCAATAACGATATGTATTATAAATTCAAATTTTAACAATTAAAATCAACAAATACTCGTTTTTTAATTTTAATAAATAACTTTTAAATTTAGGCAATTGAAAAACATACAATATGTCCCATGAGATAAAAAATTGGACTCAAAGTCAATATTATATTCAAGTTAAACAATGTTCTAACATACCAAAGTCATTTAGAAAACAAACAAACTTTCACAAACGAACAAAAAACAACATTTATTACAAGAAAAAACACAGAATGGCTACATATTTAAAAATGTCTTACTCCAATTAAATTCTAATTTGCAATTTATGAAATACACATCTAGAAAAATTATAAAAAGGTTAATAATATTTTAAAAGTACATGTACAATAAATGTAATGTCAATGTAGAAGTGAAAATAAATACTACTAAAAAAACATTATCGATATCTCAACAGAGCCAAAGTATCTTTTCTTATACAAAGAGAAATAGAAATCTGGGCTTTTACAGAGCTTACAACCTGTCAATGGCTGAATACTTTGTCTCTGTCGAGACTACGATAATATGTATCTTGATATATGGCCGTCGGAAGGTACAATTCAGTGTAATTAATTCGGTGCAATCAATTATAAAAATATTACCAAAAATGAGATTAGGAGTATGTACTTTGATATGTATGTTGTAGGTATTAATATGCTAAAATGTCTAATTACATTTCATTTTAAAATACAAACAGAGAAGATAATTTTAAACAGAAAGTTCAAATATTTCAAATAAAAACATTTTGTCATCATTCAACTGAAGTTAATATTTTATATATATTTAAAAAAAGTATATATCGCCACCGCGTATTTGAATGAGGGGACAAGTCGATATAACTTGCTATGGAATAACGCAACTTGAAAGTGAATTTATATTACAAACTTGAATGTAACTCAGACTCTCAATAAAAAGTACAAGTAGTATACGATACAGTGAGAGTAAATGATAGTCTTTGCCTTGGATTGGCATACAGTATTAACACCTCTGACACAGCTCGGCCGTCCAAACTCAAAACACAGCAAGGGACATTTTTTTGTAGTACGTTTTTTTTTTGCATTTTCGGACTAAGTAGATGCTACTTAGTCCAAAAATGCAAAAAAAAACTACTACAAAAAAAATGTCCCTTACTGTGTTTTAAGTTTGGACAGCCGAGCTTATTGCGCGTATAGTGATAGTCTGTGGTACGCAGTACCCAAAAATCAAACCTCAATTCCTTCTTGAACCGAGTGATGACATTGTCAAGTCTTTTGGCTTAAAACGTAGCTTATTCTCCATATTATATATTACCTGCGGAAATAATCCAAAACGAAAACAGATTTTCATAGTTACATGATAAAATTATGCTATGTCGAACTCGGTGGCCGTTACAATAAAAAATATTCATCTCGGTTGCGGTACATATGTGCTTGTGTTTAAGTAAGAGGTGTACAGTGATCTTATTTGGTGAAAGTTCACATATATTATTAAATATATCTTTAAAGCTTTAGTGGAAAATCTACTATCTAAATCATTTGTAACTTACATATCTATTACAGTAAAATGTGTGAATAAAATTTAAAAAAACAAAAAATGACGGCTGCGTTGCGTGTCACAACGGATTTGAATACGGTGATTGAGTTAAACGATATTCTTCTAAAAAAATTCTCTTGCCACTAAAATTGATTTATACATATATACAGAAAATGATAGAACCCCCAAAAAAATAAAACAATATTAAATTCATTAATCGATTTGACATTATCCGCACAAAGACTTATGCAAACCAAGATTATGCATGCGTAATTTGTATTTAATATATTTATAGTTGGGACATAATTTTGCAAATATGAATGATGACAAAATGCAAATAAAGAAAATACACAAATGACTAACCAATCTGATGATTTTATTTTTTTTTGTAAATATTTAACATGATTTTTCAAAAGGATTTTATGCTTATAATCTCAAATAAACTTATATATAAAAGCGAATATGCTAATACCAATCATTAAAGAAACTATATTTCTACAACTTCAATATTTATTATGCATAATATTACTGAACAACTTGAGGTTGTTCAATTTTGCATAAAAACCCGAATTCATTGCATTTCTTGAATTTATACTCACTGTATATATATAACTTGTTTAGAGACCAGATATAGTGAAAAGTTTGAAAAAGTAGGCAATTTTTTAAATAAAACACTTTTCAAATATTATCACACGTGATTAAAAAATTGTAATTTTGAATTAAAACATTAATCAAATCGAATTATACTTTGGTTAAAAGACTAAATGAGGATAATAGAACAGGCCTTAAGAAGTGGTTAGTCCGATATTTTCTAAATAATAACGCAAAATATTATAAAAAAGTGAATATTTTGCCAATACACCAACGTCAAACATTAATTTAAAAATTGCTTTTGAAGCACAATACTCGAAATAAATTAATTCTAAAACTAACAAGAATACATAACTTGACAAGGTTAAGAAAGTGAATATTATAATATCATGGACCCAATGTACAAACACGGGTACAATTTGACTCAACTGTCACTACAACAGTGCTTACAATCAATTATATATTATAAATATATAAATTTTAGAAAGAAAAAACTATAAATACAATTACTCAATTTACCAAGATTAAAATCAATATTATTAAATACATACAGTTAAAAAGATATTTTCTCATTAAATAAAAATGTAAATATTATATAAAATAAACCAAGTTATTGAGAAAAATACGTTTAAAATTTATCATTGTATGAAAACGAAGAAGGTACTTTATTTCTTAAAAATAACCTCGAGTGACTAATTTACTATCGTACGTGTAACAGATTACTTTGTTTATATTCACAACGTACCGATGTGATGCATATGTACATATGAACGTACATAATTACAAGAAATAAATAGATGAAAATTAATGCATAAAAATGTACAAAAAATATTTGTCACAACATGTACATCTGTCGATATTTATTATGATAAAGTACTCTAGCGTTTGCAAGTCTACTAGTTCAAAATCACCAATCATTAATCACAACACTGATAATTTCACGTGAAGATTCTACATAAAGGATACTCGTGTTATCCTAAAATTTATCCTTACGACTAAATAATTTATAAAACAAAACGTCAAGGTAATTTTATCTTACATAATAAATTCTTGTCCTTTGTTGAGATTCAACTAAATATATTGATCCACAAAAATGATTCACTCGAGAGTAACCTCAAAGTGAGGATTATTCAATAAACACTGAAGAGATTAAACATTTAATCTATAAAATCTTTGCGTGAAACGACTTTGTTCTGAAGCACTTTAGAATGCTGCTGATCAACATTTGATATTTACAATACAATGGGTATTCGCCGTGTCGTATTATGTACAAACAAAATGGCTAACTTTTAGGACTACTTTGTATTAAAATCATTAACGCCAAACTATCTTATTTACAAACACAAAGATTACCCACTGTCGGTATATTACGCTTATTTAGAATATCAAACCTAATATTAATTTACACAATTGTATTCTCAGAGACTTCAGGTATTTGGTTTGAGACAGTAACTTATACCCGAGAACGTGGCATACAAACTAGAGTCCTTAGAGAAAAGCTGCTCCGATATTATTTAACAACTAGTTAAGGTACTTTCTACATTTCTTAGCACCGCAGGTACACGGTATTTTAATCTCTTCAAAGGGAAACTTGTAATCGTAGGTCAGCTCTTCGCCTTGGCTGATCCGCCGTAACGCAAATATCAGGATGTGCTTGTGTCCTAGGATGTCCACCACGCGAGAGTAGCAGTTGGGCTGGAAATACCATCAACCGTTATTAACTTCCAAAAAGATTCATTATTATAATTCAATGATGAAACATTGTTTGGCCACATCATCTCCATTCATCCAAACAATTGAGAACAGATATATGTGGCGAGAGTCCTTCAAATAAGCGAGTTTGGAAATCAACACTAAGAAAATCTTTCTCTGTCTAATATTAACACATTTCGGACGGGTATTTTTTACATCTGCGGACCGCTGGCGACGGGATTTAATAATTATGTACATATAGTTAAGACCTTAACAAAGAGATTAGTACATAATATTCATATGAAAACATTAAATACGTATACGTCCGCCTCCGTAACGTAATGGTCAGCACGCTCGGCTTCCGTTCTGGAGGTCCTGGGTTCGATTCCCAGGGGGGGTAAAATAAATATAAGTGATTTTTTCACTGTAATATTTATTTAATATTACCCTGGACTGGTACCTGAAGCGGAGGGCTGATCACCTTTCCTTCATGTGTATACGATCAAGATAACACTGCGTTTATGTGAAGCAGTGCCCTATGCACCATTTGGTGCGGATAAGGGTTTTAAAAATAAAAAAATAAAATAAAATACGTATTTCCTTTTTTTCTGACTTTGAAATGAGGCCGGGGCAGAAGGTAAAAATATTCTTCCCGTCCTTAACGCGTTGACTGCCACATCAATTTTCAGAATACCAGTCTAAAAAGCCAATTTCATTTACTCATATTTTATTATTAAAAACTCTAATTTTAGTACATAATTATATTTTCTTTTCATTAATTAATAAATTTTCTATTCATGTAAGCCAGCATTGATTTTTTGTTCTCTTCCCAGAAGCCATTTATCCATATGAGCACTGATATACTAGGAATTTTATTGTTGCTGCAGGAATATGGCAAGTAAAAACAGTACGAGATAACTTGGCGTCCTAGCAAAGAACGCAATCTAAGAGTTATCTCGTAGTTGGCAGTCAACGTATTAAGCATCAATCGACCGAACGGGTAGAAATACCTTTCCCGTCTAAAGTGTGTTAATATAAAATATTTGTCAATGCTCTTGAGTGTGTCATGATAGTGGGAGCAGCAGAAAGGAGAAAAATTGACACCTTCGAAATGTGGTGTTGGAGGCGCATGCTCCGAATTCCTTGGACAGCAAGACACACCAATGAGTCCATTAATCAGGAACTACGCTTGGATGGCTTGACTCTGGCCAATGTCTGTACCCGACGGATTCTCCAGTTCTTCGGACACGTCGCGTATGGCAACGAGGTTAGCCTGGATCGACTGGTTGTGACCGGAAGCCTCGAGGGGAAGATAGGGAGAGGAAGATGGACCGGTGGACCGATCAAATTAAGGCAGCAGCAGGCACCTCGGTGGTTGGAGCGCTATGTGCAGAGCAGTCAAGGGATAACTAGAGAAGAGTCATTGCTTCCACAAGGGTCACAACCCTCAGTAATGAGGAATAAGACGGAGAAGAAGATAGTGGGTGGGTTGTTGTTGTTTATAAAGATGCAGAAACTCACGTCACAGGAGTGATTGATGAATCGTGCGGCGTTGCCCTTCATGGTGGCGTCCACCACGAGGTGGTCGTCCACTCGGAACATGTAGCAGCCGTTGACTCCGCGACCGCCGCGCATCGCCTCGTACTTCCTCTCCCTCTGGTCGGCCAGCGCGGCTCGGATCACCTCTCCCGCGTACTCTATCACCATCTCGCCTGCAAAAACACGAGAGACGCGTGCGCCGTTACTATCTCCATTCCAATATCCCATATCCAATAGTGTGAAGAACATGTAGTCTAAAAAGATGTTCTATATTGTATATTATAATCATGATTTAATTTTTAATTTGTTGCCAACGGAGGTTAGAGGCCAAAATAAAATATGGAACAAAGACAAAATAAAGGAATAGGTAAATGATAAAATAAATAAAAACAATGAAAAAACGTATGTAAAAAGAACTCCAACAAGACACATAAGGTGGCTTGGTGGGTTTATGCAAAAAATATTTAAAATATGTTTGAATTTTTTTTTTGGTTTTTAATTACATAGTTTAAGCAAATATTAAAAAAAAAAATTTTGTATGTATAATTGTAAAATTTTGTGGTATGGTAATCTAACACCTCTCCTTATCATTCATTTCTCACTTTGTGTAATACCACTTTAAAAAACACTACTTCATGACCACCGGTTTTGAAATAATCATTCCATCATCATGATGATGGCACGATTATACGAAACCGGTTGTCATGAAGTGGTGTTTTTTTAAAGTGGTATGTATTACACAAAGTGAAAGATGAATTATAAGGAGAGTGTAAAAAAGATGTTCATTCCCAATCGCATGGCAAATTGGAGCTGGCGGGAAGGAGAGTCCTGCGCTTTGGTATTCTAGTCCCCTCTGGGAATCGAACCCAGTACTTCCAGCAGGTTGTCAAACGCGCTTACCACTACACTACGGAGGCGGACATAGTCTATAATCAGGTATGTAAACATACATATTTCTAAGCTGAATTACAAATTCAATGTGCTGTGAATATGAGTATTTTGTGTTACTCCGATATTACCCTGGATCACCTTTCCAGTATGGGAATTAACAGTGCATCAGTGCAATGACCTATGCATTATTAGAAGCAGATGAAGGTCAGTTAGGGGGATATATTGTAGATTGACTCTGGTTCAATTCCCTTATAAAGACAACAATAAAAATTTACACTTACCAGCTTCGATATCTCTCCTACAAAATAAACCTCTTCCATGAATATGGGATCTGTATACTCCGACTGCTTGCTTGGATGTCTCCTTGAGGTGCCTGAACCGCATGGCCATGGGTAATGTGGTACTTGTCAACCGCCTAAAAATGATTTCATATTTAAGCCTTCGGATAACAATCATTCTAATTATGTCTTAAAATATTATTAGCTTTAGATGCCAAAAGGCGACTTTTCTTAGCCTGAATCAGAACATAAAAACATGGTTTTTATTTTATTTTTAACTGTTTTACTGCTGAGCCATTATTTTATAATCTAGTCATTATTTTCTCATTTACATTGTTTGAGTAAAAAATATATGAATTTAATATCATTTTTCCAAATATGTATATTGAATGTGCATGAAAGTATCAGTATCAAGATCGTCCAAAGAAATAGAATCATCTTCGGAAGCTTCACTTTCACTACAAAAAATCATTCTGCAATTTGTAAACATTCCGATTTCATCCTCACTGTTACTAAAAGAAACATTTTTACGCGAAGTTCCATAAGTATTTTCATCATTCAGGAAATAAACAATTTTTACTTATAAAAATTACAAAAATGAATGCTATTTTCATATACTTTTTAAAAGTATATTTATGATTATTATTGACAAATACACAGGTCGAAATCTAAAATCAAACTGAGCAACAGTCGATATCCCGACGGTACCCAGTTTTCGCGCAGAAATAAAGAGTCGATATATCGATGGTCCGCAGTAAAACAGTTAGTGTTGATTGATTGTAAATAGGTCATTCGGATGTTTACTTGGAGATGACGGTGTCGGTGTCGAGTAGCGGCAGCGGGGGCTCCCGGTGCGCGGAGGCGAGCCAGCTGAAGGTGTCGCTGGCGGCGCGGCGGGCGGCCGGCCCCGCGCGCCCGCAGCCCCACGCGCTCTCCCGCACGCTCTCTGTCTCCGGCTCGCCCCACGCTGCGCGCGCCACCGCCTCGCGCCCGTGCCGCACCACGTACTTGCTGCAGCGACTGGCCTGTTGGTTACGTCAACAAAATTATTTAGGAGGCACAATTCCTCAACCCGAGCATGTCGTAAACCAGGCAATAGAAATGGATCTTCCTTGAAAGATATCTAAAGACCGAAAAATTCATGGATGCTGCAAAGAAAAAACATGGTTCGAAGACATTGCCTAGGTGATGTTGTCCATGACAGAAGGACGTACAACCCGAGGACAAGGAGAGATGACCCCAGCAGTCTACAAAGACAATAAGTTGGGATGTAGCCAGGAAGAAAAAGCACAATTCCTCTTGTCAATCTCAATAATGAACTCTTGAATGATGAATTCTGACAATTTATCCCTTTTTAATTTATATTATTTAAACCATACCCGCTCCCTATGGGGAGCATATCTTCTTTATTTCTTTCTTCGTTTATTGCGAAGAGACGCGGCAAATGGATCGGTCACGTGTTGAGACAGGAGGGTTTCCTGCACCTGCTAATAGAGGAAACTAACCCCAGAGGACGCCCACGCTGCAAATATCTTTGAGGACATGGGCTGTTCGACGCGTGAGGAGTTGAAGAAGGTTTTGCAAAATAGACCGGAGTGGCAAAAGAGGTGTTATTTGTTGCTGCAGACCAATACACAGGATTGAGACAAAAGAGGAAGAACTGGAATACCGATGTCAATTAAACTATTTTCAACTCATAGCCTAAATTTACGTAAGATTTGATTTTAAAAAAAATCTGCGGGCACACTAATATGCCATCATCTATCTTAGTGTAGTTTAAAAATGTATGTGAAACTTACCCCGGGTAATTGCTCTATGAGGTACTTGAGCGCATTGTTGTGTAGACCGAGGATCTGAGCTTCGGCTACGTTGTTGGAGGGGTGTGTTGGTGTGTACCGAATGGGGCTCAGGCCGTGCTGTTTCCGGGCATTTTGCACCGCTTCCAAGACCTTCGACCAGAGATCAGACAGCGATGTGGACGTGTAGGAAAAGCCGTCTTCGGAGGTGACTTCGTATATCATTTTGGGCCCGTCGTCTTTGGGAACTCCCCTCCCCCCGTGGGGTTGTTTAGTCATTTTGATGCCTGACCTACTTTCGAGCCCGGATTTTCCTCTCGCGTGCATTTTCCTACCCATGGATGGCAAATTTTGCAATTTCAAAGTCTCTCTGGACATTTTTGCCAGATCTAATTTTTGCGTCTGAATCTTGGGAAGATCGGCGTCTACATTTTCTTTATCTTTCATGTTTTTGGTGGAAATCTTGTAAAGATTACCGGATGCGGATTTCTTTTGAATGAGTATTTTAATACTCGCGTTAACATTTTCGGATTCATTAGGCAATACTGTGTCCGTTTTTACCGCGGCTACGATGGGAGTTTCTGGAACTGCAGAGAGTATCTGAGCATCGGCAGACTGGGATTTCTTTCTTTCTTCGATCTCCATTAGAGTTTTGGACTCGCCGATTGCTTTATTCAGGTCATGATCTATGACCATATCCTCCTCTTTGGTGTTCAAGTCCGGCATATCCTGGCTACGAGGCGCAGGCGGTTTGGGCACGGGTTCCACCTTAGGCCTGGGTCGCCCCGTCACCTTGCTGGCCTGAGCGTCTCGGTGTATGGGTAGCACCCTGTTCATGGGCCTCAAGGATTGCGGAATCGGGTTGACGACATTCGTCGGAATACCGCTTTGGTGCGGAGGGGCTTTGGGCAGATTGATACTAGAGCTGCTCTGAGTAGGTAAGTTTATACTGGTGTTAATACTTTGGGAGGGAAGATTGATCGGATTGTTAACATTATGCAACTGTAAATTCAAGCTCGATTGCAAATTTGGCATTTGGACAAGTAAAGTATTGGGATGATTTGCGGAATTGGCGACCGCCTGATTCACGCAATTGTTACCGATATTGTGTTGCGGTAAGTTGATTTGTTTGTTCATCGAATTAGAAAGTGGCGGCATTGTTAACGATCCATTGCTGATGTTTATGAGAGGCAACGAAGGTTGCGATTCATTAGCGGATTGCAACTCTGTCGTTTCTATACTTCCGCTTTGTGGCATCAATTCACCCTGTCCAACGGTTATAACCGGTCTATTGTGATTTATATTGGAAATTTGGGTACTCATGTTGCCAGCATGAGAGATCTGATTCCGGTCAGAGAAACTAATGATCTGTTTATTGTTAGCATTCATTTGTATGTATCCCATTGGATTATTCGCAGAGATGGATAAGATAGGATTATTCAACTGCTTGTTGACAGGGTTCTGAGAAACTTTCGGAGAGTCATCTTCTGTTGAAATTAAAGTCATAGAGTTACTGACTCCTTCTAAAGTTATCGTTTTTGCGTTGAACAATTCGTGATTTTGGTGTACGGGCTTGCCTGGCTGAGATTGGCACACTTGGGATGTGGAATTCGCGCTATGCATCTGTCCGGTTTGATGCATTAAAGAATTTTGCGGTAACTGGTTCTGATTGTGCAGAGGATTATTTGGATGCATGGCATTGTTGAAGACGCTCGAAGCATTATGTTGCATCACATTGCTCCCGGAAGATTCTTGGTTAGCGGTGTTACTGAGTAAAAACATTTGTTCATTCATTTGATTAGATGACAACTGATATTGAGAATTATTACCGGGCATGGAAATATCACAGCGCTCACTTTCTGACGCATGGTTTTTATTACTCGTTATCTGTAATTGGTTATTAGATATTTGCATTTGGTTGTTGCTCAATTGCATTTGATTTCCGTGTAAATTCATCTGATTAGAAGTCAGATTCAGATTATTCAAATGAATTTGATTTCTCTCACCGGAATTACTGACAATTTGCATACCGTGATTCTCCCCGGTGTTGACTCCGTTGTTCGCTTGGTCAATTACTTGGAGGTGACTTGTAGTAACTCCTGGAACTATTTGTCTGTTGTTGTTGCACAGATTCATATGATTATTTGAGTTATTAGTTATTTGCATTTGATTATTGAACAACTGCATTGTGTTATTTGCGGAACTGTTAGTGATTTGCATCTGCCCTACTGGACCACAGTGGTTTTGTACTTGATTGTTGTTCATGTTATGTTGGCTGTTCACATTGTTCCCGACTTGGTGAGCGTTTGAATTTGAAATTTGATTTTGACCAATGGAATGGAGGATTTGATGGGCATTGGAGGAACCGATCATTTGATTTTGGTTATTTTGACTCATAATATGATGCTGGACATTATTTTGATTGATCATCTGTTGATTGACAGAAAGGGTGCTCTGGTTCAGGAGCTGATGTTGATTTCCCGGTTGATTCAACATTTGCTGCGGATTAATAGAAATGTGATTACCAGATTGGTTCATAATGTGGTGCTGATTTACTGGCTGATTCATAATTTGGTTCATTTGTTGATTTCCTATGTTCTGGTGAAGCATTTGCTGGTGGTTTCCAGATATATTCCCGTGGTTGATCAACAGCTGCTGGTTTCCCGAGTTTTGGTTTGCATGTTGCGATTGGTTATTGGAGTTATTATTCTGATGAACGAGGTGCTGTTGGTTCCCGTGATTTATCATGTGGTGTTGTTGATTCGCAGTCGAGATATTTTGGTTCAGCATTTGGTGTTGGTTTCCAGACAAGTTACTTTGATTTATGACATGTTGATTTCCGTGCATGTTATTTTGTTGCAATACTTGTTGGGCGGAAATATTGCTGGAATTCAACATTTGAGGTTGGTTTGAACAAACATTGTTCATCATCTGCTGTTGACTATTGTTTCCCATGGATTGGTGTTGGCTGCACGCATTCATCACCGAATTACTCAAGCAATGCATCTGGTTAGCGTTTCCATTTCCAGAATGAATATGGTTGTTGGTAGAACTAAGTATCTGTGCATGGTTGGTATTGATATTATGATTATTGTTCTGTGGACGGTTTACATTGTTGACATGCATTTGAATATTGCAACCAATCTGGCCGTGCATGTTATTCATCGAAGGTGAGTTTCCAGAGTTGTTTACCGAAGATATTTGATATACCTTCTCTCCTTGCATTGTTAAATTCATCATGTTGTTGGGTAAATGTAAAATATTTGCATTACTTGAGTTGTTAGCATTATCCGTGGCAGAATTAGAATTACTTCTGTGGGCACCGCACAATTGCGACGTACTTTGTTTGGATGTTTGGTTAGTATTTTCAGTGTTGCCAGAAGGATGTATCTGTTCGCTAGTTATGTGTATGGTGTTATGAGCGTTGCTAGTATTTTCCGCTTCCTTTACTCTCGGAGAAGGGGTAGCAGAATGTACGTGTCCACTTATCATGTACGTATTCTGGGGCAGAGAAGATGTCGTCGACACCAACGTGTTGTTTTGGGTAGATAAAGAGCCACTAAAGGCGCTGGCCAAGGAATGCGGTAAATTACCGTTGTTTTCCATTGCCGCTTGATGCATCTTAGACTGCATTGTTGCTTCGCTAAAAACTGGTTGGCCAAATTGAGTAGTATAACTTCTGGAATTATTGACTGAAGTACTCAAGATGAGATTAGAGCTGTTAGGGGTGTGCACAAGCTGATTGCCATTATTGATATTGCTGGAAATAATATTCTGGGTTGTGTGAATCTGAGCTTCGGAACACCGACTAGTGACCAACTGATGTCCTTTGGTGTTAGTTTCAGCGCTAGACGTTTGCATGGTATTCTGCGTAGACCTCCAAACGTGCTGGGGAATACTCGCTCTCAGCAGCTGTTGGTGAGAGACTGAACCGGGGGTATCGTGACTGTTGCTGGAACTTTCCTGAACGGAAGACTGGTTCGAGTTATTCCCGTTGATGGAGGACTGCACTTTACTTGCGTTATTTAAACTCATATTTGCACTCGTTACAATCGGTTGACTTATATGTATGGGCATATTTCCAATAGAAAATGATCCCTGTTGTATTTGGGAGGCATTTACTGGGATTTGCAATCCGCCCGATTGTATAGTATTAGACTGTAAGGGTTGGATGCTGATGTTTTGTTTGCTGCCTGGCATATTCCTCGGCTGAATAGCTTGTATGGACAAGGTGTTTCCAATTTGTTGAGGTTGGCCCAAGCTGAATATCGGCTGGGTAGATTGTATAGGCATCGCCTTGATTCCGTGTCTGTTATTTTGGTTTGAATTATTCTTTTCGGATGCCGGCTGAATGGTAATATTTGGCCCGTGAACAGTTTTGATATTCTTGTTATTTTGAACACTTTGCGGCTGCGAAACTACAATATTTTCTTGGGGAACATTATTAACGACGACATAGCCCGCTGGCATTTCTACGATTGGTTCGATTTTGCTCGCTTGGAATACTTGAGTTGTGGTAGCGGAAAAGCTACTGTTTTGGGCGAGAACACCTTGCATCGCCGTGGAGACAAATTGTTGGGACGACATAACGGTATTTTGGACTATCGTTTCCAATCCGTAGTACACCGGCTGAGTAGTCAAATACATACACCCGGAAGAATCCGTGACCATTTCTAGCGTCGGAGTGGACCCCAGTATAACTTGATCGTTACAAAATTGCAATCCTTGAGGTAATATGGTTCCTTGAGGTAAGATGGTAGTTCCACCCTGTTGCGAGATCAGAGTGTTTCCTTGCGGTTGAGGAATGAGGGTTTGTCCATTATTCATATTGTTGTGAGGCACGATGGTGGCACCTTGAGATTGCATCCCGTTAGCAGAAACCAGTGTCGGTCCTTGAGACTGCATATTACCTTGAGTGAGGCCTTGTATGGTGGTTCCTTGCGGGATGATGGTGGCAGTTCCGTTTTGTGTCTGAATTGTCGCTTGAGGGAGAATGGTGGTACCATTTTGGGTTTGAATGGTTCCCTGCGGCAGCAGAGTCGCTCCTTGGGTTTGGATAGTTCCTTGCGGAGATATTGTAACTCCCTGCGATTGTAGAGATTGGGGAAGAATGCCGACTCCACCCTGGTTGATGAATAGGGGTATTCCTCCACTGGGAACAGCGACAAGTCCCCCGGATTCAGTTTGTTGAATCTGGAACGTTTGTGGCATTTGGGAGATATATTGGGTAGCGGGTTTGTAGTCTCCCTGAGGAGCAATCGTGGCTATATATTGCATATTCTGCCCCTGCTGCTGTTGCTGAAGTGCTTCCACATACGACATTATGTTTTGGTTTCCGACTTGTTGGAGAATAATAGACGGCTGATTATTTGGACCGTTATTTTGGAACTGAATCACGGAATTATTAGCTCCCAGAGGTAAATTCGATGCTAAATTAGTCATGGGTTTGTCTATTTTATTTTGTCTCTTGATTGTGGGAGTTTTGCTAACGGTTCTAGCTCTGCCTCTCGTAGCTTGAAATATCGGCTTAGGTTGAACCTGCGGCGACTTTTTGGGGGATTTTTGCGATACTTGGGGTAGAATCATTTGATTTTTCTGTTGCACATTTGGAGATGACATTCTGGAGGCGCAGGAGGTAGGCATCAATATGGTAGGAGTATTTTGGAATGAAATGCCCGGTCGAACAAACGTATTAATGTTATTTCCGAGGGAGGAAGACA
The DNA here is from genome assembly GCF_059751285.1 of Brachycentrus maculatus. Classification (NCBI taxonomy): domain Eukaryota; kingdom Metazoa; phylum Arthropoda; class Insecta; order Trichoptera; family Brachycentridae; genus Brachycentrus; species Brachycentrus maculatus. The sequence goes on along the minus strand of NW_028280809.1, from coordinate 5,106,705 downwards.
TCCCGTGTATGGAGTTTATGGGGACGGATATCGTTTGAGTGTTTGGCATACTAGAAAAGGTTTGCATAATGGGTCCCTTATTGTGAATGTTTTGCAAAATGTTTTGCTGAGGACCGGATATTGTCAACAGTTGATTGGGGTTGGCGGAAAGCACCGCTTGTAGGTTTCCAGAGTTTGGCAATATTTGAGCGAGGCCAGAATTAGATGGCTGAATAGCCTGCAAGCTACCGTTTGGCTTGACGCATATGTTGTAATTTCCTTGAGGATGAATGATACCCCCTTTTACTTGATTTTTCGACGGACTGATCGGAACGTGCGAGACCATCAGCTGAGGTTGGGGCAAAATTCCTTGAGGCAGAGACACTTTAGGAGATTTGATGTTCATCGGTCTCAAAGTTTCTTGCGAATGGTTGCTAAAGTCCGCATTATTATTCTTGGGCGGGCTAGGCGGACCGGGGGAAGGTGTTTCCACGATAGTTCCGTTGATGGTTATCTGTCTGGTGTTTACGGAAGTCCTGCGATTACTGACAACCCCTGGGGCGGGGCAGGTAAATTGCTCCGAATTTTCAAAAACGGCACTTTGCTGATTGATAAATGTGGGCTGGATGAAAGAGCCGTTAAATGCATTTTGAAGAGTAGTCAGAGTTCTAGATTCGGGAGATTTTGGAGTCTCCCCTTCACTTTCGCTAGTAGACATCATATCGCAGTTGGGAAGGTGTCGATTGAAGGAATCCTTATTCCTGTAAGTACAGTGACACCGGTCACATCGCACAGTCTGTTCGGTTTGTCCTATCCTTAGCACATTTTCATCTAGCGGAGATCGCATTATTAACTCGTTGGTAGTAGTCATGTTATTTGCATTCGGGGCCGTAATGGTCATGGCAATGTGCGAGTCATTAGGCCTGAAGAACACGGTCGTGTTTTGATCTCTCGGAGGAGAACCGCCTTCGCTACTACTGCTGGAAACATCATCGGCTCCATCCAACTGAAGGATAGGAGAGAAATCTGTCAACTCAGTAGTCGGACTCATCGGCGGAGAACTACACTCGCTTCTGTCGGACCCGTAATCATCGGCACCATCGAGCTGGGAGATAGGACTGCAGTGGATTTTTGTGTAAAAATCAATCACTTCGTGTTCTGTTGAATTTTCAGATTTATGTAATTTGTCAAGCGTCATCTCAGATTTACTTAGCGTAGATAACTTTTCAGTATCGGTGTTTGAATTATTAGAGTTGTCCAATGTGACTGCTGACAATTCTCTGGAGACAGAACTCGAAGTTTCGTCAATTTGCATTTTGTTGACTTTTGGTTGCCAGTGGCGTGATTCTGACGGTAATTCATTTATCTTCACCTTGGGAGATGCTAAACTCACTACGAGATCGGACGTTCCGTCGACAACCATGACTACGTTACCGTTCGATTCGGAGCGTGGTATTAAACCCGGTCTGGGAATTTTGCATCGCTTGAGAGTAGAAGTGAGTTTTCCGTCAAATTTGCAACTCCACGTTAAACTGCAAGATCTTTGATGGCTTCGATTCGCTCCGATACTTTTAAGATTTGCACCTTGAATGAAGAGCTCAGATTTACTCCTCTTCAGTTCCCTACCGGCTTCGCCTTGGCCGTTTAGAAGATCTTCGAGCAAATCTTGCGCCGCAGTTTTCCCATCCAACCAATGTTCGGTATTATTATTGGATAAATAAATGCTCTTTTTCACTTTCAAATCTTGGCCGGAGCCCGCTATTTCGTCAGATTGTTTGGTAACATCGTCGGTAGTATTGGAGGATTTGTTATCTTTCGCCATGTCTGATCCAAAATTGACTTCACTTTTTAAATCGATGGCGATCAGATCTTCGTACGACATTAATTTAGGGAAAATGTCTTGCATCGATATTCCATCCAATAAGTCGTGATTGAGATCTTCAAAAATAGCGTCCTTCAGCTCAGGAGGCAACAAGTCCGCAGTATTCTGGGGTTCTTCATCCGGAGTGTCATCCTGCTGATCTTGTCGGCAAACTATGTCCAGCATGTGTTCCATTACTTGTTTTACTGCAAAATCTTCGAGAGAAACGCTAGCTGTACCAAATTTTATCGGCGATTTATCCTTCTTGGAAACCATAATCGAATGTCCTTCCGTCTCCAGAGACTTGTGCCACGATCCGATTTCCGCTAGTATCCTCTCTACGCTGTTCGGATTCATTGAGTGATCTAATGTGATGTTAACTCCTAAATCAAAAGCGGGAGAAGGTTCCGCGAGAAGCAACTTGGTCCGGATCGTGTACTTGACAATTTTCCACGGCTGCTTCGAAGACCAGTAAAGTCGTGTACATAAGAAATCTGCAGGAATTATGACATCCTCGAAATCCGATACCGACGGAATTATTCTTCCGATACATTTGACTACTAACGAACCCAGTAGAAATTGTACTTTTTGGGCTTCGCAGTATTTCTTTTTCTTCCTATCTAGTTCTACATACACCGGTCTGGAAAGTTCGAAATCTTCATCTTTTTGTAACGCCTTATTCTTTATATCTTCAACGTGAGAAGGACAAAATACCCTTTTGTCATCGAGAAAAGAACACCCGATGGAGCGAGCGCACGCAAAATGGAAAGTTTCACTGCAGTTCTTGGCGCAACATCCTACACTGGCGCCTTTGTTGGAACACTTTGCGCACTTGATCATACGACCTCGCGATATAGCACTTTGAATATTCTGCAGCGATCCGTCTATTTCTTCAAAAACTTCGGCAGACCACAGAGCGCAGTTGGCGTGAATCCAGTCCCCCTGGCCGCAGTACAGCAGTCTCCCTTCTACCGACGGCTCTCCTTCTCCGACTCCCTTGCAGAGAACGCAGATTCGAGATTCCAGCACGGAGTTGTCGTCGTACATGTATTCGCACGCGGCTGCACTCTCACTTTCCAGCATGGGAACCGTCTGGTCCTGGGAGGATTTTGAAAATTTCACATTGTGTTTAGCGGAAAAGGTGTTGTTGACATCTTCTTCTTTTAAAGATTCCATATCATCGTTGTCTTCTTCGATTTCCAGACTCGGATTTAAACAATTCAATTCGCAATCGAACCAGGGAAAGCATTCGGCGAATGCATCTTTGTAAGCGTCTTTGATCTCTGGCGAGACGGTTTTCGATATTGCTTCCAACATATCTCGGTTGAAATCTTTCACGGACTTATACTCGTTACAATTCACGCGTCTCTTGATATCTAACAAAGAAGAAGATACATCAACCTCCGATGCGGAACACGGACATTTCTTTTTTACTTCACATTCCATCTGTCCACCGTGCGAGCCATGTCGATCTGAAGAGCCCTTTGTTATCGCTTCGGATTCGGCTCGTCTACACAAATCTACGTCATCTTCCATTTCGCTATCTCTTTCCTCGTCGCTGATGCGGACATCTTCGACGTGTTGGCGAATATCTACTTGCGGTACGTTATCGACGAGCGCGTTGTGTTTCTTGGTTTCGCAGGATCCGATAGAAAGGCATATTTCGTTGTTACGCAGCGAAGATTCTTGCAGCTTGTGAAGGACACCCTGGGCCTTGTAGCCCGTGCCCTCGATGATGCGCGCGTTGTCTCGGGCGGGGCGGTCGGAGGGGAAGGAGAGGCGGCGCACGGCGGGCGGCTCGGGGCAGCGGCAGGGCGCGGGCGGGGGGGAGGCCTTGTGCGGGGTGAGCTTGAGCAGGGCGCAGGCCCCGCGGTTGCGCGCCAGCGCCTTGAGCAGCGCCATGAGGCGGGCGCGCAGGTAGGCCACGAGCGCGCCGCGCCACGCCGCCTGCTCGGACCCGCACTGGCGGCAGGTGTACTCCACGGAAGGGGGCAGCGCCGACAGCAGCTGGTAGCCCTCCCCGCTCAGCCCCTCGCAGCGAGCGTGCACCCAGCGGGAGCACAGCCCGCACTCCATCATCTGCAAAACCGAACCGCTTACTAATGGCACCGATCTAAACTACGGACTATAGGCATTCCTATATTCTGTAGGAAACTTACCTTGCTGTCAAAATCGTTATCCTGATAGCAGCCCTGACAGAGAGGACAATAGTTACCCTTCTGTCTGAGCCGAAAGCACGGAGAACAAAATGGTAGACTTCCCAGAAACTTGGTTACTTTGATACTGTCGCAGCTCTTACACTTGAAGCAGGCATTGCAAATCTGCAAATATATTGTCAATTAGCATATTACAATACAATACTTTTGGCATAATATTGTAAAATAACATACACAAAATTGGGACAAACACGCATGTATCAGTTTGCAAAAAAAAAATTTAATGAATTTTAGAAACTGTTTCAATGCCAAATGTTTAAAAGAATTGTTCCGGCTATTGGAGAAAATTCAACAATGGCGAATGGAGTATTAAAAGCTCCACCTTATCCAAAGGTCCTTATTATACAGAAGATTACAGATTTCAAGCCCTGTAAATGCTTAGGGCATTGTTGAAAAAAAATTGTCTCTGTTGATATAATGTTATAACTGTGTATTTGTAAAATTTCTCTCTGTTGATAAAACTGTGCGTTGTAAAATTTCTCTCTGTTGATAAAACTGTGCGTTTGTAAAATTTCTCTGTGTTGATAAAACTGTGCGTTGTAAAATTTCTCTCTGTTGATAAAACTGTGCGTTAGTAAAATTTCTCTTTGTTGATAAAACTGTGCGTTTGTAATAGTTTGTCAGGCCCGACATACCTGCGGCCAGTCGGCGCGGGCGGGCCTGGCGGAGGCGAGGCAGGGCGCGTGGTAGCGGCGCCGGCAGGAGGGGCAGCAGGCGGAGCCCCCGCGGCCCCCGCAGGCCGCGCACCCCTCGCAGCGCGCACAAAGCCAGCCAGCCCCCACGCCCCCGCCCCCCTCCGCGCAGAAGCGGTGGTACGGCTCGCAGCATGAGGCGCAGTGGATCACCTGCGCACAAACGGAACAGTCATTACCGCGTTCCTCAAGATTATGGCAGGAATTTCGTCAGATTACTAACACCTGGGATATAGTACATTTTCTGGGCATTCCGAAAACATGCACAACTGAAAATTTATGATTTTTGATATATGACATTGTTGAAAGGAGTGAGCGATATGCGTAATCAGGACTTTTTTTCCATGTAACGCGGTAGAACGGCATTCGGGCACCTTTTTTCCCCGATAATATTTTTTTTTGATTTTCAAAATCAATTAGACGAAACAATGTTTGTGTTTACGTAATAACAATCCATATATAATTTGTCTTATATAATTTGTCAAAATGATAGGAAAAGTTGCTTTAAATTTCATTTATATATGATATTTCAATATAATTTTTTTTAGTAAAAGCTTCACATGAAGTGAGTTGTTTAAAAAAAGCCCTGGACTTAATACTATTAGGTAAATGTTCAACTTCTTAGAAATGACTAACTAGAAAGGCATACAGACAAGACATACAGATTTATTGATAAGTTACCTCAATTTGCTCACTGATATAAAACCAAAAAATATGGACCAATACCAACACCTAATAGCGACTGGGGTTATACTGCTTTTATAGAGGATGAACTGCAACTTATGCTTACATAAGACCAGTTCTCTGACGCAATTAACCTCAAAAATAAATCACATAGTTCATTAGTGCGTCTGATGGATATATCCAATTTTTTTATTTAAGTTTTACTAAGTAAATATGTACCACTATTTGTCAAAATCTATTCTGACATGTGTTTCGATGCATTCTGCATCTTTTACAAACACTAATTATCTGTTGGATATATCCGAGTTATATAGTAGACTAGTTACAGTTTCGAATTGGCAGTGTTTAGTCCACTCTCGCCATTTTGACTTCGTTCATAAATGAGCCCAAATGTTATTTGAAAAAATAAAATTTTATTTGAAAAAATCACCTTCTCTTTCCCTCGACTTCCGCACAAGAAGCAGACACTACTGACACTGAACGGAGTAGAGCCGATAAGTCCCCAACCCGTGTTGCACACTTCGTCCGGATCGTACGATTCCCAGAAATCTAAACAGAGGGTTTCCGCTTGTCTCTGTTGGTTGTACTTGTGCTGCACCAGTTTGGAGGATATTCGGATCTAAAAAAAATTAATATCTATCAACAAAATGAAGTTTGGAGGGTTTATAATACTGTTAAAAACAGAAACATCCAAAGAAAATTAAGGAATATATAGTTTACATCACATGTAATAAAAAAATTGTGTAAGTTTAAGTTTATACATACATTAGAAAGGTTTCCGAGTGGTTGTTTGGGTTTCCTTTGAATAGTTTCTAGCGCCTGGTCCGCATCACTCGATTTAACTTCAGCATTGTCCTTCGTATTAAAGTTAACTTTAACCGCAGCAAGATCATTTTCCTTGTCAGTTTCGGTAGAAAGTGTCGAGTCAAAACTATCTGTAGATTCTTCGTCTTTGAGAATATCTTTCCGTTGGAACTTATCACGGGGTTTGTCCTCAGAGGTCGGATCTCCCGGCGCAGGGTTGTCACCCGGACCGCAATCCAAACAGAGTTCGGAGACTTTGGGCTCTTCTTCTTTAGTGTCCAATTTCTCTTTCTCCGTAGCCGAGCTATCGTCGGATACCTCCGAATAGTCCTTGTCCTCCGATAACGGGAAGGTAGCGATGGGTTGTCCGAGAACGATAGAAGCGCTCCTGCACACGTGCTTGACCCGGGGTCCTTTGAGTTCCATTTTTTGCCTTTTGGTGGAATCCTCCGGTTGCTCGCGACTGACTTTGACTTTCTTCCGAACTTTGATTCGAGCGTGCCGACGTTTTCTGCTTTCACTCGAGACATTCTCCATTTCTGTTTCATCTTTAGTTTTCTGTTTATCAGCCTGGATACTCTCATCCGATTTGACGGCCTAAAGAAGAAACAAATTGTTAGCTGAGAGAAGAAAACGTTAAGGTTACCGCGATAATAGCGATTAACATAGTGCAATCTTTTATACCTTTTGTTCGTCTTCCGACATCTTCTTGACCGCCTTCTTGGCAGCGGGAAGGTTGTCGGGAGCGATCTCCGGGGCGGCGGGGCGCAGGGGGTTGGTGGAGGGCGAGGCGGGCGCGGAGGGCCGCATGAAGGCGGGCAGCATGGCGTGCAGTGCGCCCAGCAGGGGAGCGGGCACCTGGAAGGCGCGCAGGCACATCTTGAGCCAGCAGGCGTGGCAGCGCGCCTTATACGCGCAGCGCAGCAGCTTCCAGTGCTGCGAGCGCAGGATGGGCGGGACCCGGCACGCGCCTGGAAGCATATCAATCGTTAGCTATACTGCAGGCTTACCAGAGTTATAGAAGGGGACAACACAGAAAAATTATCAGTACTTGTCAATATACAGAAAGCAGCGAAGTTAATATTTGTATCCGTACCTATAGCTTGAACAATAAATATTACATATTCATATCGGTAAGCCCTGAAGTATGAAAGATATTATTCTATATATGTGGAGGTCCTCAGCAAAACATTACATTTCCATTATAAATGATTTTAAGTAACCAGGAATTGTAGCTTGTAAAATTGTTACGTTTTGGTGCCATTTTATGATTGGTTTAACACAGAATTGGTCACATTTTGTCGCAACTTTAATTAATTAAGATAGAATACAGTAAACACAACGGATTTGCATTTAAAGAATTTTCTGTGCAATATTGGAAATGTAACTTTTTAGAGAGGACCTCCACATATGTAGTAAACAATCCAGGATGTTATAGATATTGACAGTATTTAATTTCTATTTACATAAATTATATATTTTTTTAAATACACATACCTTCTCCTTTGAGACATTTCAGCGGTGGAAGAGGAGAGTTTTGTGCCAAAGTTTGCCTCTTGACCATTTTTGAGATGAATTTTCGACAAGACTCGCAGGAGTATATTCCGAACTTCTTGGCCTGCTTCACGAAGCGGTAGAACCGAACCGCACCGCACACCCCACATGTCACCGTGCCGGGAGAATTGGATGCTGTAAGTAAACATATTTTTAAACAATTTAAGTAAAAAAAATATTGTAAGCTGTGATATAATAATGAACTTTCGTTTACTAAGAAAAATACAAGAAAATATTTTTAAAAATACAACTTTCATTTATAAAAATTATATGAAATTAAATAAACTGGGTAGTTTCATTTAATACACTTAATTCATGACTTACAGTTCATAGCCCAAATTGTTTATAATTCTAATCAATTTTTTTCAAAACCGATGCAGATTAAATTAACTCATCCGTTCTAGACCCTGTTATTTATAATTCTTTTTCCATTAAGACATCAGGTACTACAAACCTATCAAATTACAAAGTAAGGTTTATTTCTTACTTAAATTTTACAATGTCGCCGCCTTATACTTTATTCAATTTTGCACATATTTTGTTGTTAAAAACTGCAGATATATCTTTCCTTCTTTCATTTAATTCAAAAGTATAAATGCGGATAGTTGTTTCCTACTTCATTGCAAACCCAAGATTACATATTGTCTTCATAAGGATAGCAATATTATCAAATATTTCAATACGTTGATACGCATAATTTGTCTTTTATATGAAAGTGCAAAGCGATCCAGTAGATTGCCATCTATTGGTTAAGTGTCAAAGTAATTTAATATGAGGACATACCAATTATAATAACTATGATTATATGATGTGATAAGAATAAGTCAAATAGTCTTTTTACTTACAAAAATAAGCAGAAAAACATAACATGAATGCAAAAAAAGCAAACAAAGGTTGCGATGAGTATTCAGTACCACTGTCCATAGATGTTACACGAAAATATTTACAGAGTTTAGTGTTTTCGAAGAGTTCCACATTTGAACATGTTAAAGCAATTAGTATCATTGTCCAGGAAATTGATTCCGGACTCTTCAAACTAACTGATTACTTTGCAAATGTGACTATTTGATAGGGAAAGATCAACTTTTCTTTTCAATGGCTTGATTTGACAGATGGTTACTTTCTCTTGTACAATGAGGTAATGTATTTAAGAAATACCTTATGGTTTTCCATTTGTTTTGTTTAATTTTTTATCATTTTTGTTACTTTCTTATTTGTGTTTCTGACTTGTTAACCTTAATCCCATGTCCCATTATGAGGAATAGAAATTACTCATCGGGAATATTATATATATGACTTAACCCTTTCCGGTCCCCCAAAAGTAAAAAAAAAAATTAGGTAGACAGTTACATTCCAATTGGAAAAAAAACTTTTGTCCTCTGCTCCACATACTGTTGTAATAGGTACAAGTGACAAAAATGTAAGCTTGGAATTGAAATAGATAATACTAATGATGAAAAAAATGTCGAATAACAACCAATATGGGACCTAAGAGCAAAAAATCGATGTCGAATGAGATTTGACATTGGACCAGTAAGGGTTAAGTATGTAATTTGTTTTTAAATTAAAAAAATATAAAAATAAACTTACTGGTATTGGTGGTATTAGTACCGAAGGTGGAGAAGGGTCCGTCGGATCCATTGTTGGAGGAGGAAGTGTTGAGCTGCAAGCGAGCTTCGCGCAGGATGACCTTCCCGCTGAGCAGCTGCGACGGCGTCTGCCCCTTCTCCTTCTGCCCTTCCTCCGCGCTCTCCTCCTCGCTGTCCAAACTGTCCTCCGATTCCGAGGTCTCCGAGCTGGAGCTGCTCTGGTCCGACGTGCAGGGCGTCTCGGATATGTTCCGGGAGAATTGCGCCAATCTACGCGAACCGCCATCTTTGGAGTTCTCTTTGGAGGCTTTCGGGTTCTCGGAAAGCGATTCGTCGGATCCTCGGAGGTCTATTCCGGGACGCTTTTCTCCGCCGGGAGTGACGGCCTTGAGAGTGTCGCGGAAGGTGGACGCGATGCCCTTCCCGAGCACGGAGCCGAACAGCCCGAGGTAGGAGGACTTGGAGAGACGCGCGTCCGGGGGCTTGGAGTCGGAGCTGTCGTTGCTGTTGGCCGAGCTGTCGCACGTCTCGTAGGCCTCGTCGTAGCCGGGGCTGCTCTTCTCGGTGGGCGCGCTCAGTATCAGCTTGGGCTTCTTCAGCACCTTGGCGGAGAGCTGCGGGGCGAGGCCGGGCGCGGCGGAGCCCTCCTCCGCGTCCATGAACCGCTTGTTGGGCTTGATGACGCGCGCCGAGTGCGCGCTGTGGCTCGGCAGCACGAACTTGCGCGCGCCCTCGGGCGGGGGGGACGCGCCCCCCGCGCCGCCCGAGCCCCCACGCGAGAACTTGGCCGGAGGACTCCGGTTGTGTCGCGACCGGAGGTTGATAAAGTCCATGCACGACTTGGAGCCGAGATCTGTCAACTTGGCCGGTTTCACTATACTGCTGAAAGCGCCGTGTTCCGTAGTTTTGAAGGCGGATTTCTTCTTGATGATGGACACCAGGGGCTGATGCGACTTCAGCGGCGCTTTCTTGACGGAGTTGGGGGCGTCGTCGCAACTCTCCACGCTCCCGAAGGTGACCGTCTTCTTGGGAGTCGGGGCGACCTTCTCGCCTTCGCTCTTGACAACCTGCATTTTCTGGCGAGACCTGGTCTTGATAGCGGTCGAAGACTCGATATCGGGCCCGATATCGGATTTTGTAACTAAATCGTCTCGCTCGACGTCGACCGCCGATTTTGACGGTTCTGTCTCGGCTTCATTCTGCCTCTCGACCTCTTCCTGAAAACCATAAAAAACCGCATATTTTAGAAAAAAAACGCAAAATTACGCCGATAGTTCTTCGTAAATTATCTATTAATCGCGTAACAATATGAAATTTTCGAGAAAAAATCTCATTTGACCGATATATCTGTCGAGAGATGCTTTGTCCTTTGTTGACAAAAGCGCAACTAACGTCAAACAGTCACTTTCAAGGATAAATTATTCGAGTATTATCCGATGGTTTCGGTCTAATATGTAAATTCCTTCTATAAAAATAATCGATAATATCAAATTTCATCACATTACACATTATAGCGGCCGAAATAAACAAATATAAACGTAATCCGAAAACCGTTGCGAGTGAAGCCAGCAACGAGACCACCGATTCGCCAACAAATGTTTCGCTAAAACATGTAACACTCACATTGCCGTTGCCGGTAACCGATGTAAACTCATTTTCGTCAACGACCGTGTCCAATAAAACGCTGATTCGTTTCCTATTCTGAAACTTTTGAGGTTTGCCAGGGAATCTTGACCTTCCCATCTTATTTTGTGACGATCGGACCGCGACTCTGCCGTGTTTCCATTGAAAGCAGCGAAACTCGCACGCATGCTCCCGAGCGCGCGCGGATCCGAGACGCGGTTCCACTGTCGTTTACGCAATGTGTACAAATAATTGCGACGTAATTCAAACTCCCGATACTTATTTTCATATTTAGAACTTCCTATTGATTCACTTCAAACTTTTATATTACTAGGTAGGTACTAAATGTGTCCGCACTCTCCACTAAATATATCTATTTGCGCAGAATGAATACACTGTCGTATCAATTCATATTTACTTGATATTTGTATTGAATAACTTATTAATACTGAATTCAATCAACACATTGGAATAATCTTCACAGACGTTTGCTTAAAACACACACAAGGCCACGGTGTGAACGACACCTGGCCGGTGAGTAAACGGGCCTCAGACGATTACCCACCAATCAAAATATACTATAAATATGAACAACCAATAATAATTGTGCGGCAAAACAAAAGTGGTCACAAATTTATTGATGTCGTTGTTAACTTACATTTCGCGGCTAATTTGAAAAAGTTTTTGCTCTACTCTATTCCAGCAATATAAATACATCAATTTGAATATTTTATGTATTATTAGCGAGTTCAACTGACAAAAAAGGTTTAATAATATAGAACCTGAATTATAATAAAATAATTACTCAAATGAGAACAGCAATGAACTATTTGTGTATTGAAAAGTACTACATAATTAATATCTTGTTGCATTAATGTTAAATTCTGTTTAGTTAATAAAATATCTATATTATTTTGTATTATTCTACATTGCAGCAACTTTAATTATTCCTTTGTGCATGTAGTATGTACTTACAGCCGTTGTATTTATGGAAAATATACCTGGCGAGTAAATCTACCTACTATATTAACCCCAAAATTACGCTCCCTCGATCATGCGTAAAAGCAAAATGGGAGGGGATGCGAATAGGGGAGCGTGGATTTAGGTAGGTATACGACCCTTACCCGACAATGTTTAGAAATTTATTATTATTCAATGAATACTTATATTTACGGCGCTGAAAAGTTTATCTCAAACATCCTTTTAGACTTTTAAAATACTTCAACGGAGTAATACAGAACTTTAACATAACTTACAAAATTATTTACACTAACCTTATAACGAATGCTGCAAGTTGAGATCGGTTGCAATTGTTTCCATTATTATTTATCGGAATCACAAGGTGTGTTTTTGTTTAAGTTTTGTTTAGTATAAAAACTATAAATATATAAATAATCATAGTTTTATACAACAACTCATTCCTAAATCGTTTGAATACGCACAGATCCGTGTAGCATAGTATAACGCATAGATACGATGTAAATACAACACTATGTAAAAACACTGCACCGTACTCGCGTGTAACACAAGAGATCACTGTTATTTTTTGTTTTCGTGGCTTCCTGATCGCCTAACTTCACATTTTTTGTAATAAACGTTTACTTAAAATAAGTTTGCACAAATATAAGTTAAAGTTGTATAAGTTTACACTCAACTTTTATAAGTTTTTTTAGATTTTCGGGAACTGTTCACTTTGCGTGTTTCGCGCGCTACGGTGGCTTGTTTATACGTCGGTATATTGATCGACGATTATCTTGCAAGATGAAGGCGTAAAGGGCTACCCTTCGACAATTTGCATCCCTTATTATAAAGGGTTGGTGTGAAATTCACTCAAAACAATGAATATCGTCTATTTCTTTATTTTTAGAATTATTTTTAACATAATACTATAATGATTCGTTGGACAAGGGTAGGATAAGGGTGAAATGAATCATGGTTTAAAAAAAATCAATTCGAGTTGTTGACATTACTCAATAGGGGCGCATTTCAAACAGGATTGCACAATAAATCAGTGATGCAATTTTCAGATTTACCTGCCTTGATGACTGAATGTCTAGGAATACATATTTAATATTATTAGGTGTACATTCTATTTGAATATTTTATATACACGTAATAGAATATTCGGAAGAAATAAGTATATATTCCTAAATAATAATCTACCTTCTTACGTATGCATATTTTTGCATTTATTTACGTTTCCATTTTGTGCAAATTAATGGATGTAAAATTCCGCGCATCGTTATTTGAATAAAATATTTTCTGTATTAAAAATAGATAAATAAAACTGAGTTTTAATAAAAAAAATATAGGAGTAATTATCCAAATACTTTATAGGTAATTTACCTGCTAGGTAGATTTTAATAATTTTCAGGAAAAACTGAGATACCTTTTAGTTTTAGAATTTTTTATTGATTTATTACAATATCGTCCTGTTACAATCAAAGGCTGATATCATGTACATCTGTTCATAATTTTGAAAGTTGAAACATTGTAAGACTTAATATAAAACAACAACAAAAATATTTTGAATGGGTGGTGTTCAAAAAAGTATAATAATATAGAACCAGATTTTTATTTTCTATTTAGAAATTTAACAAGATTTGTCTTTAAAAATGTGAACGTTTAATAAGGTGTTTTCTTGGTCATGTCCCTAACAACAGAAGTGGTTGAAATTAGTAAAAAATTAAAATTATACAGTGGAACCTCTCATAACGATCATAATTCGTTCCAGAATCTCGCTCGTTAAGCGAAACATATTTTCCCATAGAAATCAACGTTAAATACAATAATGCGTTCCACGCTGAAAGAAAACTTATTTTTTATTATTTTTTTTATTTACGTTTATTAAAATAAAATTACTTATAAATTGAAAAGGAGTGTTATAACTTGGAATACAAGTTAGATTTGAAATAAAAACAAATAAAAATATTAATTTATGACAAAAAAATTATAATTTTCAATTAGAAAGCTGTTTAAATACATTTGTTTTTGCCGACGCTTCCAAATTTGGCGAAAATGTGCAACAGTATTATCATTGAATAAGTTTGTAGCACGAATAGCCACCTCCTTATTAGTATTATGGTGATGCTTCAATGTACGATGCAACAGTTTCTCATGCTTTCAGCATTTCTCTTATTGTGCTAGAAGATTGTTACTTTGCTACTTCCTCCTCCATTGACAAGCTCTCCTCCATAATTTCATGCTGTGAAACACGATGCAACTCCATAAACTCTTTGGCAATCAGCTCTTGAGTGTGATCTTTCACAAGCTCTTCAATATCGTTATTACATATCCACCTCGAGTTCCGTGGTTGTTTGGTGATTGGTTCCGTGATACAAGTGAATGTCTTAATAAAGGGACTTGCCCTTTATCTGTAATTCGTTATGCGAAATGTCGCTCGTTTAGGGAGCAAATTTTACACATTGTTTTGCTCGTTATGCGAATTACTCGTTATGAGAGGTTCCACTGTATAATATTTACATGTCCAATGAATAAAGTCGGGTCTGACGAATTACTATTTTATAATAGAGCGATTTTAAGTTTTCTGTCAGTATAAAAAAGCACATTAATAAATAGCTAATTTTAAAAATATGCTACGATAAAAATCATCAAAAGATATGTATATAAAAAATCAATGTAAAAATCGTAAAGTTATAATCAAAACGTATTAAATAATTTTCAAACAATCTATTTTTTCCTTTATTTTCTTCCGTAAATACATTTTTGACATGTCAACATAGATGAAGAAAGATATGGAAATCTGGGTATTTTCAGGGCTTATGACCTGTCATAGGCTGGTCAACTGATCTCTTTACACACATGATTTACACACACACACTTTACACAAATCTATGGTTGGATTGAGAAAGCTTTTATTTAGCAGAGACCTTTTATTTATATATTTATATGCAAGATCCGAAACCCAGATTATTTTACATACTGGGAGACGCCGGATCTTGCATACATCTAATATAAAAGAATCTTTATAAATCCAACCATAGATGGCTGTTATGAACTCAATGATGAAGCGCCAAGAGATTGATGATATATGCTTGAGTTCCAAAAATTTGAGAAATGTGGTTGTCAATCATGGGTAAAATGGTGAATGTTACACGTGCGTACAGTGATATGTTAACCAGACTATGCCCGGTCATAAGCTCTGTAAGTACCCAGACTTCCATATTCTTCTTCATGTATATAGAGATGTCAAAGATGTAAAAATAACTCCTAAGTGGAAAAACTTAAGATTTCTGGCCAAGTATTTGGACACACTAAAAATGTTGTGAATTGTGCATTCTTGTTTGTTTCGTTGTATTGAATGAATTCATAAAATTAAAAAAAAACTCATTGCTGGATTCTCGTTCCATGGTAGTGTCGTGGACTTCTAATGTAAGGTCCGTAGTTCGATTTAACACTTTGTCACAATTCAATCCCTTTTTCTAAAAAAAATAGGCACATTGACAAAAAGAGTAATTTTAATAAGAACTCGCTCACAATCCCATCATTTTGTTCTTCCTATATTTAGAAACAAAATACTAGGATTGGGAGTCTCATCCAATGGACAAACCGAATACATAATATTCAGCTTCCAAGAATAATTTTGGTAATTCCAAATTTCGGTGATTTTGAAAATTCACAAAATCCCACAGTAGGCTCTGCCACCGTTAAAAAACTCTTTGGAAGGAAGGAGTGTCATGAAGCGGCCCTATTTGATTAAAATATTTTATATATTATACATTCTCTACATGCATAAACTTTCTGTATTCCACATGTATAAATTATTAATTTCATAACATCTTTCTGACAAATACATCGCAAATGGTAATAATGAATATAGAACGTACTGAAATATGAAAGTTAGAGTTGGGGTTAATAAGGAACTGATAAAATAAAATATTCTGGTCGCGGTTCTAATATGGAGACAAAATACATTTTCAGCGATCACCAATCAGACACGATCAGAAATGTTTAATAAATATGGGGAATTATAAAAAAAGAAGTATGTAACGCAAATATAAATTATCACGTTTTGTTTTTCTTTCTTTTATGCACACTGTTGTGACAAACAGTCGTGATAGACAATTAATGTCTAAAAGTGTTATGTGATGGTATGCCAATTAATAATTTATAATCTATATATAATATTTTTATATATGTAGAGCTTTGGAAATGTTATGTGTGCATTTTTAGTATAGTAGGGACTTACTGGATCATTTCGTCGTAACGTAACATTCGCGGTGAGCATCCGACTTCGGATGGAGCACTCGGAATACTGTACTGACTGTACGAATGCTCGCATCGTAACGTAACACGTTACGATGCGAGCATTCGTATAGTCAGTATAGCGAGCCGAGCTCATTCCGAGTATTCCATCCGAATACTCCCTTTACGTTATGACGAAACGATTCCAGTCAGTCCTCAACTGCTAAGAAATAGGTCAAATCAGTATTTCAATTGTTGAAACATACTTATACTATTTCCCTCGTTTTATCCGATGTTATTTTATTAATATTTTTTTGCAAACTAATAGGTTGCTTAATGATTAAACATTGCAATTTTTAAACGAACTGTATGGATATTTTTGTCATTCTTAATTTTTTCTTTATCGTAAAAAATATTAATACTGTTTTCTTTTTATACTCCAAATGTTTCTTTTCCAGAATAAAAATAAGTTTTTTTCGTTACATCATTTTAAAAAAAATGGGAATGTAAAATAATAATCATAAACTATCCAAATATCTTCATTTGCCGTAAAACATATCTCTGAAACAATATGTTGTTGGTGATAAATTTTAATTTCGTCCCGCTTGACCCTACCTAGGTAGATTAACAACAATACCCGATTTTCATATATTTTATTCATGACAATACTTTAGAAACTAACGTTATGTTGGCTGCACTGATTGTAGTACAAATTATGCTAATGTCATACTATGTACGTACAGGCGGTAAATATGTTGTTTTTGAATGTATGAATTATTGTTACTGGTAATGGAAAAATAGAATGAATTGTTGAGCAAAATAATAAATCAATCTCTTCGTGATGCAGATTAAAAATGAAAACCACGTGTTTGAAACCAGCATAAAACTATTTGGTTTTCCTGCAGTAAATACTGATAGAAAAAGTGTCGAAATATCTTAAACAATAATGCACAGGTGCTTACAACATAGAGTTCCTGTGTAAATATCAGTTATTGGATATTGCTGTCATATTGGTTACCATATTTTCCAAAATACATTATGTATTTCATTTAAGTTTCATTGAAAAAATATTTATTGCTGGGAGTTTAAAAGATGTTCAACTGTATTATAGTACATAATATATTGTGACTATTTCCTGATGTTTAGAGAGAGAATTTTTCAATCTTTTCACGAATTGAGATACTTTCTTTTGTTAGTGTTGATAATTTGACAGTTAATTTTTAATTGACCTTCTCTAGAATTGATATGACATTCCCCAACTTGTAATGTTTATTATGCATTGTGCATAGTACATAAAAATATAGAAACTATCATAAATATCCCCAAAAGAAGCATTACATGAATAAACTACAAAATAAGTTGTTCATTGTAAATATATATATAATAGACTTAGAAGCCTACTTCACGGGTGACTTAATCGCTGCAGTATCAATCAGCGGGAAAGATCCATCTCGTAATTTTTTAAGAAAAAAAAAAAAAGAATTTATTAAGGCCTAGTATTCACAACTTAATTTTCTCTAAATTTAGGTAACATTTTACGTAATTGATCTTTTACTTAAAACATCGTTTTGGCATTGAAAAAATAAGTTTTTATTTGAAATAATTATATGGTTTTGAAAAGAAGAGTTATTGAAAGGTCAGGAGTTAAAAAATAAAACTTTAAAAAAATCTTATTGATTTTTTAGTTCACTTAGAAGAAAATGCAGTACTGAAGTAAAAAAACTTGAGTTCAATTAAATAAGTTAATTAGTTATTCAGATACCATGCACACGAAATTAGAAAAATAGTGAACATAAAAACTGGGGAAAATGCGTTTCAATGTTTTCATAACAAGGCCAGCACTTGTATATCTGTCTCGATGCTTTTGGGTACATTCTTGGAAAAATATACATATTAAGAATTGGCCTGTTACTTTGTAATCATATTCTTAGATAGTTTATAGATTTAAGCAATATGAAATTAAAATAATATATTTATTTTAACATTCTGATTCAGGGTGCCCCCTCAACATGGAGAATCTTGACCTCCACTGCTGGATATCGGCCTCTTCCCCTTCATTCCATTTCCTTTGGTCGGTTGCTGCTTGCAGCCATTTTTTACCCCCCACAGCGACTATGTCGGCGGACCATTTCTTTTGGGGTCTTCCGACACCACTTTTGTTCTCCCAAGGTCTCCATCATAAAATTCTTGGGGTCCATCTTGTGGGATCCTGTCTTGCAATATGTCCTGCCCATTGCCATTTGAGTTTTGCCATGCGATCCATGATATCCTTTACTTTGATTCTTTTCCTGGTATCTTGATTTTGTATTTTATCCATCAGGCTCAGACCAAGCATGTATCTTTCCATGGAACACTGTGTGCACTTGAGTTTCCCTGCATTTCTCTTTGTCAGAGCCACAGTCTCTAGTGCACTGGTTCTTAACCTGGGTTCGATCAAACCCCAGGGGTTCGGTGAGTCAGTCTCCAGGGTTCGGCAGGGCTCAAAACACACACCCGACTCATTGTACGATATTATGAAAAGTGGTACAACATACAATGTATTCATTTATCTAATAGATCTAGTATATTATTTGAAAGGAATATATCAATCTAGCAATAAATTTTTCCAATTAAGGGTTCGGTGAACGCGGATATGAAACAGGTGGGGTTTGGTACCTCCAACACGGTCAAGAACCACTGCTCTAGTGTATATGTGTTCACTGGCAGTATGTAGGACTCATACACTTTTCTTTAGACATGACGGAATATCCTTATTTTGAAGAAATGTTTGAGTTTGCCAAAATGGGCAATAAAGGTAATGAAATAATAACAAAAAAGGTTTTAGCATACCATTTAATAATATATATTGGGATAAATTACTTCAATTGTAGATTTTCATCTATATCACTTGCAGACTTATTTCTTAGTGAGAGACATATTCAAGTACACAGTATACCCACAGTTAGAGATTACCTATTGGCAACTCTATATCACATGAAACAGAGATATAGAAGTGAACCCACTGCCTGCTTTTCACCACTGGAAATGAAAACTACACGTTAACTATAAAAATATATGCATATTTAGCGATACAGTTGCACGTATATCAGTAGTATGCAACAAATGAAAGCATGATTATACTTTAATATTATGTATTTAATTACTACAAAATATTTTTATAATCTAGCTTGCTATCAAAAAAAAAAAACATAAATTATATGTATGTATCATTGATGTTATATTATTAATAAATATTTATATATAGTCAAATGTCACTGATTCAAGTAGACATAAAGCACATGCAACAGGACTGCCAAAGGTATGTGATATAAGGGCATTTAGCGCATTGTAGCTATCAATCAACAGAGAAATATTAAAGTTAGATCTACGAAAAGGTTGCCATCACTGTGCATTATATCTACTTATCATACAACATTAACATTTAACATGTTAAGGACTTTTTTTTGGAATAAATTTTTGTGTAGGCTGAAATTTTATTAATTAATATCTAAAATTGCTTGAAAACCTTTCAGAAATTGACGAAAATTAAACTTTTAGTTTGATTAATTCACTTAAAACATCTTGTTGCATATACTTAACATGCATGTACAAGTGATCTATATAATAGGGAGAAAAGGCCTGTTGTACAAATTACTAGTGCACATTTTTCCGTACACATGTTCATTACCAATAGATACATAATAATCCCTAATATGACCTAATACATATTTACTTTTGATTTTCTGTCACAATCTATTCACATTTAAACATTTGGAACATGAAATAAATAAAGCACATTTATAAACATTTTAGTATTTAAGTACCACAAGATTTGATTTAGATTGGACATACTCGTTTTAACTATTTAAATTATATTTTAAACATTATGGAAATTGGCACAGTCTCTGTGAATGATTGATTGAAAAGGCAGGATATAAAATCTCAAAAATTCCCACATGCAAAATATACAGATAATATGAGAAATTAATAAGAAATTATATCTCTTTCAATATTAACTTTTCACTAAAACATTTTATGATTTAGTTCACAAATTTAAAGATAAATGGTAAATTTCTAGTTTTATTACTAAATAGTATTATTGCTTTGAATATTGTTAACAAGTTTCCGCAGAGCCATATATGTAGCTGATACAAATGTCACATAAAACAGATTTACTTTTATTATTTCTTTAATATGTAAAAATATACATTTGATAGTCTGTTATGAATATTATTGTGGGTATAAACATGGATGTCATTAATAGTTCGCTTGATCACAATGTGTATTTAATTAAAGAAATAAACTGGTACTTGCGGCCAAATTGTGCAAAAAGTCTGTGGCTTATTCTTGGTTTGATAAAAGCAACCAATATGAGATTTTTATGCTCTTCTCACACCTAAATACTGAACGCAGAGTCGAGAGTATCCAACAAAAGTAAATATAAAAAAAAAACTTTCCATACAAATTAATTAACTACTCCATTTCATGAAAAAAGTAAATCACACAATAGACTAAATACCAGTGTCTGTAATTACAACAAGTGTTTTAATTTTCACAAATTAATAAAATTTGGTGCGTAAATACTTAGTATGGATTAAAATTAAATAAAAACACAAACTAAAGCGTAACACCAAAACTAGCACTTTGAATGGGTGGAGTAGATGTCGCTGGCTGCACCATCAAGTGTCCAGCCCACAGTGCATGTAGATGAGTTAAGGCATATGGCAGTATCGTCGGTGCTGAGGTGATGTCGAGGCAGTGGGCGGAGTCGCAAGGTCCGCTAGTCGATGAAGGACTGTTCCACACAAGCCTTCACTCTCTTCTCGTACTCCCTTCTGTTTTCCTTGTACAACTGCGCTGCCATAGAGTTGGCGGGTGAGTTTGGGTTGGGGTCACTCAGTAAAGACTGGAATAGAACAAACGACATTAATTCCTCGCCAACTGACCCAACGACAAAAAAACTACAAGACCATTAGTATTATTCTAAATGAATTTTTAAAAAAAATAAGGGGGCCTAAATGAAGGTTGAGATAATCTGACTATTGATTCTGAAAAAGATGAAGTGAATATAGTATTTTCATTCGGGAAATATATCAGATTTACATACTTTACATACAACAGGATTTGTTTTTTGTTTCCCTTTTGTAGTTAAAAATACTTTTCATTTTGTTAGTAATTTTTACTTATACAATTCATTTAAAAACAACATTTTAGTAATTTGGCTACATATAATGATATTAAATGCATTCCGTTTTGTTAGGTAGCCAATTGTGTGTGCCGTTATTATAAAGACCATTGGTCAACAAACTATCCGGCTCAACATAGATGCTACTAAATGGCCGTAAATATTTGTGTGAAATTTTTTGTAAATACTACTACTACTACCACCATAACGCCGTTTCACCGCAGGGGTAGGCTGAGAAGATGGAACGCCACACTTCTCTGTCCTGACATACACTCGTCGCTTCCTTCACATCCATCTAGTGATACATGCCCTTCGACTACTCAGACCGCAGATATTTTTGTAAATATGTTTTTCAAAATACCTGTATAGAAGTAAGGATAGCTGAAACATCATAAGTTGGACTCCATCTATTCTGTAATATATCGAGACATATGCCACCATCGGCATACACGTTGGGATGGAACATTTTAGAGACAAACCGAACTGTGGGCGGTTTATTAGGGTATTCCTCCGTGAATTCTATTGTTAACTTGAAAGTGCCATCTTCAAAGGGAGTGTCGTGTGGTCCAAATATCACGGCATTCCAGATCATTATGTTGTTATCTGTGGGGGCACCGGACACTCCTGTCGGGGGATCTTCTTGCAATCTGAAATGATTCTTTCATTATTCTACATTCATGGTACGGTGGATAGTTGAAGATTTAGTAATAATAATAATAATGATACATTTTTTATTCCAACTTGACTGAGTGATGGGTGCAATGGTCAGCCATGTATGTTTTACAACTAAATATCGTATTGTATAATGAAATTGATAAAATTAAAATAACGGAAAAAAAATTGTGGAGGGATGTAGTTAGAAGATCAGCTCGCTGGCAAACGCAGCACGTAAATGGAATTTTATTTGGAATTTATTTTATGCTTTATTATGATTAATGTATTAAAATAAAACAAACTTGTTGTATTACATTTCACTTGCAGAAAAAAAATTACTTAAATTATAAGAATACTTAATTAGTTTATTTTTCATGTTAATCAATTTGTTTATTGATGTTAACACATTTCGGAAATGTTTTTTACACCTGCGGACTGCTGGCGACAGGATAGGATAGTTGTGTACATATAGTTTAGACCTTAACAAAGAGATTGGTACATAATATTTATGTAAAAACGTTAAAAAACCCCTTCTTTTCCGCCTTTGAAATGAGGCCGGCGCAAAAGGTAAAAATACCCTACCCGTCCTTAAGCATCAATCGACCGAACGGGTAGAATTAACTTTCTCGTCCTAAGTGTGTTAGTTAATATAAACATAACAAAGTCTTTACCAACTGTATATGGTAAATCAACAAAAACCAGAGATTTTACAAAACCACATGTTTTAAAAAAATCTATATATTCCAATTTTGATCACATACAAATTGAAACCAAAAAACACAATATTGGTTGCGCATGACAGTGAATGAGACTACTTGTATATCTAAATCGTTACACAAATAATGGATTTAATGGATAACGATTGTTACCAATAATACCAAATATATATATTAATACAGACAAAAATATTATTTTACAAGAACTACCAAAGATGATGTTTTTAACTACATGTGGTTCATTAATAAATACGTCTATTTATGAAATATATATATTTTCAAGGGTACATAAAGGGTAATATAATTTGAATTGACATAAAAAAGCAAAATAGGAAATAAAATATTCTTGAACAAAAAGATTGGGATGTTAAAAATGATACCAATTAACTTTACAACTGTTTATATTTAGAATAAATTAACAGAAATATGGCTACGATTTATTTGTGTCAAATGATTTTCATAACGGAACATTCGATAAACACAGGTCATGTCAAAACTAAATAATTAGTTTAGCATTACAGGTAATCTCAATGACCGTATTTAATTGCAGTGTAAATTAAATTCTCGAAAAATATAGAAAAAATATGACGATAAATGGTTTAATGATGTAATTTCATGATTCATAAAGTGAAAATAAAATTGATCGATATCGTCAATCGATACCTAACCTGATATTACAAAGAAATGTTTATGAAGTCACAAATTACACTTGAATAAACGAAATACAGGGACATCCATTGCAATTATTGAAAAAAATACAGTAAGATATAAAACAAGGTTAAGTAACAGTTCAATTGACAAGATCAAACCTTTTGAAATCTCTCATTAAGCGTCTTCTAGCTGGAGTTGACATTTTTTAAAACTTGGTCTATAAACACTCAAAAAGAGCGTTCAATCCGTACGAATAAGTTATTAAAATATTTGTTTTACAAAAATAGTGCACTATATTCTCTTAATGTAATAACTAGATTGAGCCAAATCATAAATACACACAATAGAAGTCTCACGGTCGATTATTCACTTTTCCCCGTATCATGGCCAAGAAGACCATAGAATAATAAGGACGAATGAAGAAATTAATCGACTAAATCACCAGGTTCCAAAAATCAGAGACAATTAAATGTTCTAACCAAAAAGTTTTATTGAGTGGTATGTAGGTACCTACCTATTTTTCAACACAAACCCAATAAGATACACCGTGACAAACTTATCTGCAAAATTTCTGTCGGGGCACCGTATTGCCTTTTTCAGAAAAAATATATTTCGACCAACTAGAGATTCAAAAAAATTCTCTGACATTATTTTAATTCCAATGGAAAACATTCTACCAAGAAGTTTTCAATGCAACTTATTGAATTATAAATCATCAATCATATTATTGGTCACTATTCTACTTCACTAAAAAAAATATTTTTTAATTTACAAAAAATAAGATAATAAATGAAATTTTGATCAGAAGAATGTGCCTAATAATGATGACATGTCATTGAAATTTTATTCTAAACTCTCGTTCAATTATAAATGATCAAATCTTATTTAAAAAACAATTATAGTATATTAAAAAAAAAAAAATTATTTAAAAAACAAATAAAAACTTTTATTCATCAATAATTTACAATCACAGATCTGTATATTATATTCCAAATAAAAATGTTTAATTTTTCAAATGATTGCGTTTTTATTAAAAGAAAAGCAATTGAATATATAATATAAAAACATATTGTTGGGATCAGATAGGAAAAAAATTTTAAGTTTTTCTTTTTAAATCAAAATGAAAAAGATAACTTATTATTTTTTGTAGCCACTTTCATTTTTAAGTATTTTCTTCACTTCTGTAGTATAAAAGTTACCGGTTTGGCTATAAAGTCTTTGGCTCAATTTTTTGTGGGGTCATCATGAATGAAAACTGTTTTTATACCATAAAATTTAATTAATAATTGTATCTAACTGCATTTATTTGACTGATAATCATATATTTATGCAATCGTTTATAATTTATATGACAATGGTTATCTGAATGGTTATATCCCCTGTACACTTTTGGGAGTGCATAACACTTCTTATGTACATATAAAACAAAGAAAATGACTAAGCGTTTTAATCAAATTATATTGTCGAGGTACATTGTGTTTATTTTTCAATGTGAGAGTTTGCCTAAGTAAGAATGCGCAATAATTATTGTATCATGCTTTTTCTATCACTGGTATTCTGTTGGTAAATAACGTGAAGTAGCAACATTATTTTGACAGTTGAGTTTTGACAGTGTTTTGGTTATGTTTCTTCTCAGCTGTGCGAAATATAAAATCTAAATGATTTGGTGTTGTTCGATTAGACATGAATCAGTCTAAAAAACTTGAATTCAGCAAGTCTACTGTATGCTTATATACTCATAAATATTGAATTGAATATAACGTTTTGTTTCGTTACTAATTTGTTGTTTTTTATCATGATTTATTTTAGTTTATTAGTTTAAAAGCTGAGCTCCTCCGGAAACAAGATGAAGTAAACAAAGCGAAACTCGATTCAAAAAATCAAATCGATAATTTTGTTCCCTCATCTAAATTTGGAACTGACAAAGAATGCTTAAAATCCCAAAGTTTACATGAGAAAGTCGATGTACCGGATGCAGAGGACTTTGAAATTCTTCGAAAATCTAAGTAATGTTACAATTATGTTACAATTATGAAATTCCATAAGTATATCAAATTATGTCACTCAGTTTCAGACCACTGTGTAACAACACCACATACTAAATAACCTTTGTAATAAAATATAATTTTAAAAATAAGCTAAAATTTGAAAAAATTAATTGCCCACTTTTGAATTTCAAATTGGGAAATCTGGTAAACTTCTATAATATTTCTGGTTTTCTGATGTAACAATATTTTTTATGTTTTCTGATTTTCATAAATTCTTAACTATGTTTGTTAAAGGTAATTTTTAATGAATAGACTCTAGTTTGAATTATTGTAGATGGTTACATGTTTTGTATTTTTATTTAACAGAGAAAAGTTAGAACAGAAAGCCCTTCTCTATGAACATCTATCCCAGTCAACTTCAGGAGAGGGGAAGAGTGATGACTATCTTGTTAACTTTGATAAGAAAAATAAGGATGATGCTGACATCAATGTTCCATCACCGCTACATCCAGATGATGGGAGTGGTGATTCTGATGATGAATGGTACTTATTAATTTTTTCAAAAATGTTTAACTGCCATTTAGTCACATAATATCTAGAGAACATTGTTCCGGAGGATTTCAACGTCAAGTGTAATATGTATACTCATATTCTCCGAAAGTTATGAAATATTTATCAATACCTAATTGATAAATACCTCATGGGACTTGTATAAATTTACAGAACCTGAGTTACAAAAGCTAGTACGAGTATTGATACGTAACTCCAAGTTCCCTAAAAATTACTGCTATTCTCTTTTTCCTACCTATTATTTCCTCTCTTTTTCCTTTCTCATAAAGGAATATATTTTTTACCTTAATCTCCTTCACTTTATCATATGTATATCATCAAATATATTCTACTCATAGATCCAAAAATTCTGTTTTTAAAATTGATCATCTTCATGTAATTTATGGCCAAGTTGACACCGCCTTGATCCGATGCGTTGCCATATGCATTGTCTGGGTTTGATAAATTTTATAGGCAATGGCACGTAGTGTTAACCCCTTATGTGATTTGCCCGAATACAATTCGGGTAGGTATTTTGCTGACACAGTTATTTGCCCGAATCCAGTTCGGGCACATCGTACACGAAACTTTTTATAGTGATTTGCCCGAATCCAGCTCGGGTCATTCCCCCACCAGTCTAGAGAACGCATCGCAAAGTTGAGTGACACGTGTCGTAATTTTCACTTTACTGACAATTCAACATGCAATGCCAACACTTATCCAAATCCCTAACATAATAGTGAAAAAAAAAGGGTGGCTTTTTTTCACCCACTTTTTTCTAAGAGGTAATACACAGAAGTAATACAGACTGGCACCGTGGCATACTTAGGTAAATGCTTGACTGGGAAACTGTTGTCGTGGGTTCGGCTCCATCCAATGCAAAATGAATTCACGAATGTTTATTTTCAATATGTCCAAGTGTTTGTGATGTATTTTTCAGATTGATTTTCCATATCTTTAATATCTTACCTCCAGACAAGCATCTAAATATATACATATTAGTATTTTAGTATCAGTTTTGAAGCTCTGAAAATTGCTTTAAAGAATATTGTGTAATAATTTTATTTTAATGTTTTATTTTAGGGTCGATTATGTTGACTGTCTCGGCAGAACTCGCAGATGTCACAGAACTGATTTAGAGCATATAAAAAAACAAGACCAATCGCTGAATCTTAAATTAAATGGACCCGCTTTAGACACTACAACCACTATTGAAAAACCATGGGTCAAAGAAGGAGAGGTATTATTTTTTATTTATATTGTTTAAAAAAGGTCACTAGATATACCAGCTGAAATGATTTTAGTATTAATACTTGCCTAGTTTATGGGTGTTGTTCTTGAATCTGGAGGAAGCTCAAAATCAGAGGTTTGCATCGTGTCTTCCTGACGTCGTGACAAATACAATGTCAGAGCTATAGGATTATGCATGAATCACAAAGCTAAGTAAGGAAGGGAAAGGTATATTTCCCCATACGGTCGATTGATGCTTAAGGACGGGAAAGGTATTTTTAAGGGTAAGGTACCTTCAGCGCCAGCCTCATTTGAAAATCAGAAAATAAGATTTTTTTTTTTATGTGAATATTATGTACCAATCTCTTTGTTAAGGTCTAAACTACATGAACACAATTATCAAATCCCGTCGCCAGCGATCCACAGGCGTAAAAAACACCAGTTCGAAATGTATATGATGTGTTTGACTCATTATTATTGTTATATTTATGACACTACTTAATATTTTATATTTTTGTTTTTCAATAGGAACCAGAAAAAGAACTTCAACCCCCTGATGCATTTAAAGAACAGCTTAGGAGACAATGGGAACAAAAGGAAGAAGAAATTATGAAGAAAGACAAAGTGCATTATGAGGATGTTCTCTTTAATGGTAAGTCCTTTTAGTTTTTATTTTTATTTAAAAATTTTACTATTTCTTGTTTAATGAATAGATTACAATTTTGTTTGAAATGTTATGGTAACTATAAAAAAGCACAATATCAGAACAGGTTCTTTATACATGATGGAATTAACAGTGCCTCAAAATTACCTAAGATCGAAATAAATCTTATATTGTAACTATTTTCATTCACATAAGTTTGCTACTCACTTTTATAGTTAACTTTAACGTTTCTCTCAATTTTTGAACATGGGAAAATAATTTTAACAAGATTTAATTAATATTTTATTAATGCATATCTATTATTTACATTTTGTCAGATAACTACTGATGTAAGTAAAATGAGATAATATGGTATAACATGAATGTGTAACAATTATTTTATCAGAAGTAAATTTTAAAATAGTAAAATAAAACTATTTTTCAATATGTGGAATTAGATTCACCATACTTGCCATTTAAAGGGGATTTTTTAAGATTCTCTTGGTATTTATGAATACCCAAAAAAATGTTTTATTAATATTTTTAATTTTCAAATTTCGTTTCTACAATTATTTGTCTTGTTAGGATGATTTTTTGTTAAAATGTTTTCTAAGTATGATGCTGGTACCATGTAGACAATGCCATTTTTAAATTTCAAATCAAACTCGCCATTTTTATGCAGAGCATTAAATCACTTGGTTGAGTTTTTGTTGGTTTCAGTGTTTGTGCCAATTCAAATTTTGCAAAAAGTTTGGTACTTGATTACTAGCTTATTTTTAAATGGATTCTATAATTTAAACTATCTCCAGCTAAACAAGACCTAGCAATGTAACAGGCCCTTGCTTTAGTAGTGAGGGTATAGCTTGCAGATCGAAAACTATGAAATACAATATACTCTGGTGGATCACTTGGTAGGGAGCTGTGTAAAAATATACTTTAAAAATATGCATACTGATTTTTAACTCCAATTTTTTTGGTAACCACCTAAGGCCATATTTAGCATTAGATCGGACGCCGCATATGGTCTGGATTACACTTTGCTTTAGACCAGGGGCTCTACCATATGTGTGATTACATTTATTGTGTTTTATGAGTCGTTTAATAATGTAAGGCAATATTTGTGGACCTAGAAACTCTCTGAATGCCTTATGGTTGCAAATTTTTAGAAAATAATTCAGGTAACAATATTAAAATTATTGAAATATTTTGACAATTGTAATAAAAATAAAGTATCAGAATACTCACCAAGTACAAAGTATTGTTGAATCATTTATTAAAGCATTAAAATTACATTACATATGTTAGATCACACTGAATTAAAATGTTACAAAACAAAAAAATGGTAGTACTTAAACATTTAAATATGAAATTTTATTCTTTACTGAAGCATCTACGAAAATCTTAACAATTTTATGATTTAAGGCATTCGGGTTTTTAAGTTAAATGAAAAATATTTGAAAACTATCGTATTATAAAATACGGTGTTCTGAAAGTTATTTTGTTTTTTAATCATATAAGTTATCATCCCAGTTATTGTTTACCAAAAAAACTCACAAACAATTGATACTATGACAATTAAAAAAAAAACATTGTAATTGACATACACTATTAAACATAAATTATGTTTGAAAAAAATTGCAATGGATAGTTATAAGAAAAGAAGGATTTAATTAAACGCCAAATTCATAAATAAAGAAGGATTTTTTAATCAAAATCATATTTCAAAGAAAACATACTTTATACATACAATAAATTAGACTGAAATACATTGAAATACTTTTTGTGTGCCTACTTGTAATCTATGAGAGCATGCATATTTTATTTCGTGTTGTATGACAATTTAAGGGGTTTATTTCATTGTGATCTGCATTTTTAGATTTGAAAGGAACTAGCAGCTTGATGCAGTCGAGGACAACTAACTGCTTTAAGCTGTTACTGCATTTAAATTACTAGTCGTCTAGTTTTTTTTTTATAATATATCATTTCATCAATAAGATATTGTATATAAAACGGTACTGCAAAAAATGAGTAGGTTTTTCGTATATGAATTACTTTGCTACAAATTTGGTAAGAAAGTGTTATTGGTCTTGGGGTATATCAAATAGGTAAATTATGCATTTAAATGCTATTGTGTAAGCAACTTGGTCTATTTAGTGTAATAATACATGCTACCTAGAGTGACAAATTAATTTTTAAATTTTTTACTCTTTAATATTATAACATTAATAATATGAATATCTAAGATTTGTATACTTAAGCTAAATTTTTCACCAATTATATATCACAAATAAAGTAGTATTCCTATCAAACTACTCTCATATATTACTTAAATACAATAGTGCTAATTTACACATTGAATATTGTAAATGGAATGTGGTTAATTTTATAATTTTTGAATAAAAAAAAAGATTTTTGAAACTTTATAATAAGACTGCTTCAAATTCAATATTTAATTATTTTATTTATGTATATATATGTACATATATTTTTTAAAATAAACTACTGCAGATGATATCTTACTATGCAGGATATAATTTTATTATTATTTTCTTTCATGTCTTACGCTAACTCCACACTAGTTTAATAAATTTGCAAATCCAAGGGTGGGTCATCCAAAAGTGATGTAGTAAAGTCATTACGTAAATTCCAAACTAAATTTCCTGCATGTATGCCCATCTCTATATTTAATCGATTATCCTGGTAATGTGACGGGAACTTTCACGGATAGGACTTTGCCGCTACCGGAATTCATAGATAAACCAGAAGGCCTGCCATCGATTTAGTGAATTTATTTCCTCACCGTGAACTTAGCGTTAGATAATACATACATTCACTTTTTTTAAATGTTATGTCTGAGTGTCTGTCGAATTTCATACACTTGATATTTTTTTGAAAGTTGTGCTATTACTCATCCTGATGTTATGCTACAAAATTTTATGAGAAAAACAAAAACAAAGATTTTAAAGAACGAATACAATGCAGCTAGCCATCTTTAATTTAAATTTTTTAATTTGTAGACAAATTAGCTAGCTCGGAACTATACTGATCTATGTTAATCTTCTAACCCTTATCCGTACCCAATGGAAGCAGTTTTATCTTGATCGTTAAATGCACGAAGGAAAGGTGATCAGCCTTCCGCTTAAGGTACCAGTCCAGGGTCATATTAAATAAATATTAGACCGAAAAATCACTTGTATTTATTTTGATCCTCTTGGGAATCGAACCCAGGACCTCCAGCATGGTAGCCTAGCGTGCTGACTATTACACTACGGAGGCGGACAAAATGAGTGCCTTAATTTTTGTTTACAAATGCTGGATTTGCTCCACTTAAGGATTTAAAAAAAATATGTTGATTTTATTGATATCACACAAATAAAAAGTTTATTTCGATGGTAATATAGAAGTCTGGCTATTTATAGGTTCCTCTACCCGATGTTGGGTGGTTTGAGTGATCAATTTATACACTGTATAATATTCATCCTTCTAACCATGATTGACGGCACCATTACTCGAATTTGAATGTGTTTAGACCGGTTTAGTTCCAGGCTAGACATTTTTTCTTGATTCTGATGATGAAAAAATTAAATGATCTTAAACTCCACAAATGAATTATTGAACTGTAAATATTCTGAGTGATAAAACACAAATTAATAATGTTTTTCTTTAAAAATGAAAATACTACATATATATTTTTTGATGTGCCCTTATACTTTTAGTATCGATAATTAGTAATGTTATTTACAATTTTTTACACAAATAATCTTCCGACTACAGTCCAAATGGTAAGTGAAGTAATCACGGAAGAACGGAAAGACGTTCCTTGGTTTCTATAATATTGGGTTGTCTCCGGATCCAAGTAAGTGCTGCGCGTTGTCGTCGGACGATGTAACTTGTTGTCGCTGTCCATTCGGCTTCCGCTGCCTTCCGATATGTCCTCTTCATCGTCAACTGGCGGTCCTTTGGCCGGATTCCTGTTGTGTTCTTGTCCCAAGGCTTCTGGCAGAGGTAACACCTGGACAGTTATGCTGATGCCGTTGACTCTTTCTTCATCTTCAGGTGCGCCCCTTTCTGTCTTCGATACAACTTCTCGTGTTTTATTCTTGGTATTCTCGCCGCTAATATTTTCGCTGCTCTCTTCTAGCTTCACAGTTGTCGCCGGTTGTTCCGTTTCTTGGACTTCCGTTACTTCTTCGGGGGCAGTTGTTGTGCCTTCTTCTGAACTTGCATTAGAGTCGGGAGCCTCCGAGGTGGTTGTTGTAAAACTGACTCTCAGAGCCAATTCCAATTTGGAAATATTTAATGCATTGCTGTTGCAAAGTGTTCCTTGACATGAACATATACTTAGCACATTTCCGGAGGCCTTTCCTTTCACGATGCAACCTTCTGACGATTCCTTCGCGCAAATTCGAGATTCTTCTTTTTCTGAAAAAAAAAAATCTATTCATTGTAACTGTAATTAATATATCCAAAACCACACACATTACACACACCTTTCAACTTTTTAATTTAATTTTATTATAATTCATCATTTTTATATTATTTTTTGACATCTCATCAAAGATGAAGAAGAATATGTAAGTCTAGGCATTTACGGGGCTGACGACCGTCAAAGGCTGGTTTAAGTGATCACTTTACACACGTGTAACATTCACCAATTTTACCCATAAATAATATGAAAAATAACTCCTGTAATTGGAGATAATCCAGATTTGTGAACAAGTATTTGGAAACACTCAAAATGTTGTCATAATTTTTAAAATTGAAATTGTCACAATAGGTTTTAAGATAAAATAGTATTCACCAAGTAAAACGTTAATTGAAAATTAATAAATACATACATAATTTATTGTATTAAAAGCAAAGTTTCTTACTTTTATGATCGTATGCGGTAGCGCAGAAGTCGTAGCCCGTTCCGCATTCCACTTCATAGTCAGCAGTGGGTTTAAACTGTTCGCAATCTTGTAGGGCACCATTGATCCAAGGTTTGGACTCAGGACCGCATATATAGCACCTCTGACTTGCATGTACAGATGAAACTAGAAGGAAAGAAATAATAACATCTCAGCAAAATGATCACAATCTAAATATCAATTATCAGCACACAAACAAATTGCGCGCTTAGCCGTAGACAATGTCCGCCTCCGTAGTGTGATGGTTAGCACGTTCGGCTACCGTAATGGAGGTTCCGGGTTCCTTTCCCTAGGCGGGTTGAAGATAAAGTGATTTTACACAGCGCAGGAGTGATCTACACCACAAACACCCAAAAAAAATTAAAAATAAATCTTTCCCGCCAAATGCAAAAATCGTAACCGTCACACCAGTTTCTACTGCGCCGCGTTTTGCCTGTCAATAAAGTTTTTTTTTTTAAATATGAAAGTCAGACACAGATGAAGAATAATATAAAATAATAAATATATGCCTGGACATTTACATGGATTTTGACATGTCATTGGATAGTTTAGGTGATAACTTTATAAACTGTGTAACATTAACCATTGTACCCATGACTGACAACCTCACTACTCTAATTCCGGAAGTTATATTTATGCTTCAACTGAAAAGATTTTTTTTATGTTTCTTTCTCGGATATCTATGGCTGAAATAATAATAACAATAAAAAACATGAGTACTGTCAAACTCATGTTCCGTAATTTGAAAATGGATTCCTAGTTATGGCGGGAAAAGATCCGCAGCGCTCCGTTACTCCAATCAATTTCAATTTCCATTTCTCGTTCGGCGGGAAGCTAGGGCATCCATTTTATCCGGTTGATATTTTATCATTGTTTCTCTCTACCTTGTCGTCGGAAATGCAATTCCCTATAAAGCACCCCTTAACTAACCCTGCCGGCGCGGCGCCGCGAAACTTCTATAGGTACTGCTTTAGGCGAATGTGAAAATATGGACACCTAGATCTTTGCAAATGGCCGATTGAAAATTGAGATATTATATATATCCAAGCAACTTAATATCAGTTTAACATAATTCTGTACCGTTCTTCAAAGAAAATGTTTTAAGAATATCATTTATGTGTTTATAGATTTGGCGTTTAATTTGTAGAACTCCATTTTAATTAAATATTTAATATTGAAACCAGTATACTAAATTGTGTTTTATTATTAAAAACATAAAAATAAAAATTGTGACTATTTATTATACAAATACCCCGTGTTTGATTTAAATTAATACATAAAAATTGTGACAATTGTTTCCCCTTGTTATGGTATTTTTATGTGTTTTTAATAATAAAATACAATTTTGTAAACTCTTAAATCTGTAGATAATTAAAATGTAACTTAGTTTTAAAAATCACTATAATTTTTTTAGTGATTATTAAAACAAAGTTACATTTTAATTATAAAATGGAAAATCACAAAGTTAGTGCTTCAAATATTATCTTAAATCTGTGTTTGATTTTGATATTTAATATATAAATGAAATAAAATCACCTATTTATAAATAAAAAATTACCCACAATATTTTCAGTATGTCTTGAGATTTGGATTAACTATCTTTCAAAAAAATGTGTTTACCTGTTGTATGCTTCAATTGACAACACAAATCGTATTTTCGAGAAAAAATTCATAGGAACCAGTTTTTTTTTTCACATAGCAAACCGAGAAACGCCTGAAGATATGATTTTGAATTTTGTTAGTACTAAAATATAAATTTTGATGTGCGGTGAACAGATTGAGCTTGTGTTTGAATAATGTTATTCCTTCGTAATAAATCGAATAAAGCTCGCATATTGTAGACTTGATTATTTAAAGCGGTGAGTTATTACGGAAACAGTTTAATATTATTTGTAAGGCGTGGTTTTGGTTTAGGGGTGTGTATCCAGTTTAGAGTCGCACTCCGCGAGTATGATGTATGTGGGTAGGTGTAGCCGACTACCCACCCCCCGGAATGTGAATGGCAGATTAATTTGAATACCGACCAGAATCTGTATGGAATACTTAATTGGGTACATTAATTATTATTGTGGCCATACAACGTGCTCATGCAAACTTTCAAAGCTTGCCGTAAAATGCGAATAACTTTCTAAATAAGCGAGGCGGAGAGACGCTCTTAAAAATGGGTATTTCACGAGAGCATAATATATTTTGAAAAAAAAATACGTAACAAAAAACATTGCATTATGCTAAGTTATTATTTCTTTCTACATACCATATTAGGTTACATTTATTTTAATGTCGTTATTTTATTAACAGTGAGATTAATTAAAATATAAAAATAAAACACTTGCATGAGACCACTTTTAAGTTTATTCATGTAAACAGGACTAGTTTCGAGAACTACAGATGTTCTTATCAACAGGAAAAATACATAAACTTATTTTTTCAATGCAAAAATGTGTTTTAAGAAAAAAATAAATTACGTAAAATATTACCTGGATTTAGAGAAAATTAAGTTACGACTTAACGAACGCTGGGCTTTAACACTGTATCGTTTCGATGGGGTTCCCTATACACTTTTTGGCGTGAATAAGGTACAAAAAAGTAAACTAATATTTTTTTACGTGCGCCTTTGCTTGATGTTTAAGCGTACATTGAGTAAAGTGCTCCGGATGTGAGGATATTCCAAGGAAATTCTATAGAGTATTCCTCGGATTTATTACAAACCATCGATATATTTTAATAATGTAGCGCTTTCCCTCTATCCCAGAATTAAATACGTACATATTTCCATTTCATGGTGGCGTTCATTTTACAGAAGAGAAGGTCAGAGGATCAGTGATGTGAAGTTGCTAAAACTGATTAAAATGTCCGATCAAAGATATATCCAACTTTCATTTCCGGTGCGATTGTCACATGTTCATCCGATTGATTCAGAAAAATAAATCTACCCGCATAGCCTTCGTAAACATCCAAAGAAATCACAATTTTTATAACTATTTATAAATGTTTCTTTACATAATAAACCTACACCACTGACAGGTTGATTGAAATGAGGTACTTCCAACAAGCCAAGGTTGGGATCGTATACTCTAACTTTGCATGCTTTTACTTATTATTTGGAAAATATGAATACTATAACAGAACGAGGACGGCCGAAAAAGGCTCGTCACGACCAGGTTAATCAAAAGTTAAAATTTGGTCTTGTCAAAAGTCTACGTAACCGGAGGGCATGTATAACTAGATGTATGGATGTGAAAGAAGCTTAGAGTGTTTTTCAGGACAGACGAGTGTGGTGTTCTATCTTCACTGCCCATCCCTGCAGAGAAACGGCGTAGTGGTAGAAGTAGTAGTAGTAAAAAGTATTACTTTGTCACCGTTTTAAAATTACGCCACTAGTTTCGGGAGAGCACGGCTGTCCAAATTTAAAACACAGTAAGGGACATTTTTTTGTAGTACGTTTTTTTTTTTGCATTTTTGGACTAAGTAGAATCTACTTAGTCCAAAAATGCAAAAAAAAACGTACTACAAAAAAAATGTCCCTTACTGTGTTTTAAATTTGGACAGCCGAGCAGTCCTCTAGTTTTAAAAAAATTAAAACCACAACAAAGTTAAAATTTAAGGAAGTTATTAAAAGGTTTAGCGTTTAATTTGTAGAACTGTATTTTAATTTATACATTTTTAATTAATGTTTTACTTAGTAAATACCACTATTTCTTAAAATCTACTGTGACACACACGTGTTTCGATGTATTCCGCATCATTAAAAAAAAACACGTATCACAGTAGATTTTAAGAAATAGTGGTATTTACTAAGTAAAACATCCATTAAAAATGGATAGATTTTACCACAAAGTGACTGCCGAATCAATTAATGAAATTAGTTTATATATTTAATGTTATGTAAAGTACTGATTTTTGGAGTCTACTTAATTATATTTTATTTTTAAAAAACACAAAAAAAAACTGACAACTGTTTCTTCTTGTTATGGCATTTTCAAACGAATCAAGTAAGTTCGCTAAATGATTTGCATTTTGAAGTAGTTTTAATTTTGTAATTGTTTGCAATGTCGATTAAGGTAAACGCTTTAATATTTGTTAGCGGCGTGCTTTGGGGGCTATTTTTGAAATTTGATGCACAATCAGCCAAATTGTGTTTTTGGGTGATTTCGAAACCCACTTAGCCCCGTTTAATGACGGTGCGACCCTCTGCTATCGTAATCCCTAAATCCAAAACTAATTTAAGTTTTTATCCATGGAAAACCTCTGCGAACCTGTAATACAACATTTGTCACAGGTATGGATTATAGTATTACTTTTACCAACGTTTCAAAGTTTATGTAAGTTGTCTTTGATGCCAAAATTTGTGCTGACATTTATTTTGAAATTTCTTGGTGGAACTGCATTTTATAGAAAAAATAACAAATATATATATATATATATATATATATATATATATATATATATATATATATATATATATATATATATATATATATATATATATATATATATATATATATATATATATATATATATATATATATATATATATATATATATATATATATATATATATATATATATATATATATATATATATATGTATATATATATATGTATATATATATATGTATATATATATACATATATCGTAGTCATACAGGAGAAAGTGACCTAGTGCATTTTTTAACAAAAACGTGATCATTGACTATTTGATATTTTACTAGCTTAATATTGCCCTGAAAAAATCCCAAAGCGACTTTAAACTTGGAGGTATAATATATTGACTTGTTAAAAATGACTAACTGCATTGATGTTTATTCTCTTGCCAAGCAAAATTGACTTAAATGGCCCTCCTGAATATTTTACGTTTTGGTAGTTGGTCATTTTCTCCTACGATATATGTAGTTTTTTTTGTTTATTTTTTTCCGCACAAATTTTATAAAATTGTATAGTTGTTATTAGGTTCTATACAATAAGTATGTGTTTTTTTCGACTGAAAATTTATTTGGCCTGTGCCGGGTTTCGTCGTGATTGGTGGAAGGCTAGAGAAAAAAAAAATTTTTTGAAAATACGGTTTCTATTTTCACTTGTTAATGAGAACATCCGTATTTCTCGAAACAAGTCGTTTTCACAATTAATAAACTAAAAAAGCCATATTCAAGTGTTTTATTCTTATATTTCAATCATCTTTTCCACAAAGTAATTGCCAAATCAATAAACTTTATAACGACAATACGTATATAATGTTTATTTTATGAACTTATTGTTTGTTCGATAAAAATACATGTAAATATATTTTCTTATTTTTTATTTAGGTTTTACTTGATAAATACCACTATTTCAATATTGGTATTTACCAAGTAAAATTCAAATAAAAAATGGATAGATTTTACCACAAAGTGACTGCTGAATCAATCAATGAAAATATTCTCTTTATTTGTAGAATTTATTGAAAGGAATTTGAGCAGAAATTTAATCGTTGGTATTATGGTATTCTTAGCTTAGTTTTTCAATCTTTGAATTTTTGCTCGTGTAATTAAGTGTGATAAAGTGTAATTAGTCCGCCTCCGTAGTGTAATGGTCAGCACACTCGGCTACCGTTTTGGAGGTCCCGGGTTCGATTCCCAAGGGAGGTAAAATAAATATAAGTGATTTTTCACTGTAATATTTATTCAATATTATTACCCTGGCTGGTACCTGAAACGGAGGGCTGATCACCTTTCCTTCATGTGTAAACGATCAAGATAACACTCCGTTTATATGACGCAGTGCCCTATGCATCATTGGGATGCGGATAAGGGTTTTATTATTATTATTTATTATGATACAAAACCTTTTAAAATATTTATCTTGAATTATTTTTGGTATTTGAAGTAAATAAATGTTGTGAATAGGGAACATTTCATTAGAGCAAGCCTACCCTGTTCGTTATGGTGATTTTATAAAGGTCTGAAGTTCAGATACATTTTATCATGGTTTTTATGTTTACGCCTGGTATATGTCTAAATATATTACCATCAAATTACTTCCTCTTCAATCGCCGCATTGCAGTCCTTCCAAGGATTCGAGACTGCTGTTAAGAAAATTGTTTCGGAAATGGATCAGTTCCTGAAATATCGTGGATTCCATAACACATCTAATATATCTTTATCATAAATCTTTTGTTTAGTGATTCGGCAGCCGTTTTCTGGTAATATCTATCCATTTTTAATTTCGTATTTAAAAATGATGCGAATGCATCGAAACACGCGTCACAATAAGTTTTAAAAATATTGGTTTTTATCAAGTATACTTAAATTTAAAAAATTCTTTCATTTCTTCATTTATTTTTTCTTGGTATCATATTCTTTAAGGGGATATTCGCAATCACAGAATTCATTCCACCGAAGAGGTCACAGGTCCGTTCACGCATGTTTTAAAAGAATGTTTATTAGATATTTTTTTGTTTTGTAGTTAAATATATATATAAATATTTATATATATATATATATATATATATATATAT